>NC_066553.1:7995029-8152529 GCF_024679095.1 Eriocheir sinensis
TGTATCTAGAGGTTAGACTTATTCTCCTTAAGTTACTTCCATTTTTGCAACAGAAAAGAGGTAATGTTTTTAAAAAGATACGTACTATAACTGACCTGATGATAAAAGTGAAGAGAAATAGTGATGTATGAGGGGATGGCATTAATGAATTGGATGGCATCAGTGAACTGGATGGTACCAGTGAATTGGAAAAAATAAAGAAAAGCTTCAGATACAACTTATGAAAAAAGAGTTGAATTAATTCATAAAATGCCTTAATTCAGTGACTGTGGCATTTTATCCAAACTGTTGCCTTCATCTACATTTTAACTCACTTTAGGAAGATCAGGGTTACATGTGAGCATACTTCACTTTTTCTCTCCCATAGCACCAGTAGGTTCTCTTGTGAACCCTGCTGGACACCCCCAGCCTGTTAGTGGCGCAGGCGAATTTTGTTTTAGAGATAGGTGGCGTCCCAGTGAAAATTGAAGCTACTTAGGCTTCAAGCCACCTCTATCTGTTGTACCTCTATGATGAGAAAAGCTACTCGTAAACACAGCAAACTAGCCAGAGCTGGTTAAGAGACTTTTAGGTTTGACTGTAAAAGAATCTAAAGAGGAGATCACCTTGTTGAGTTTGCAGAAACAGATGAAGAGTCATGAACACATTTTTTCAAGTTAAGAAAAAACAGGAAATGAACTGGGAAGCATTGTAATGGAGAGACAATAAGTAATATTGACTTTATTTTTACTGGAAGACCAGACATAGTAAAGCATGTAATAACCAGTAACAGTTGCAGTCTTTCTGAGTCCCTAAACTGAATCTATTTTGGAGCCCCCCTCTGTTCACATTTGTTTCCTATGTATTCACCCCACAAGTTTTAGCCCTGTCCTAAGCAATGCGAGGTAAACAAATATATATAATTTTTGCTTGAATTTATTTTATATTATTGTTTATAGAACTTTTTTTTTTTTCATAGAAATAATGAAAGCACAGTCTCGACATGCTTATATAGATATATAGATATATATATATATATATATATATATATATATATATATATATATATATATATATATATATATATATAAAGTTCAAGAAGAGAGAGATCTGGGAGTGACAATACAGGATAATCAACAGTCAGAGAGTCATGTTAATAGGATAATCGGTGATATGTATAGAATGGTAAGAAATATAGGAATAGCATTCCACTACACGGATAAGGATATGATGATAAAGATGATAACCACTATGATTAGACCAAAATTTGAATATGCAGAAACTGTGTGGTCTCCCCATAAGAAAAAACATGTAAAAAAACTAGAAAGAATACAAAGGATGGCAACGAAAATGGTTCCAGAACTGGAGTGATTGTCATATGAAGAAAGGTTAAAGGAAATGGACCTGCCAACATTGGAACAAAGAAGAAAAAGGGGAGACCTAATACAAATTTATAAATTATGAAATAAAATGGAAGAAGTAGACAATAAGGAGTTACTACTAAGAGAAGGAAGAAACATCAGCAACACACGAGGACACAGTAAAAAATTGAGAAAAAGAAGATGCTTGAGAGACATAAAGAAATACAGCTTCCCGCAAAGAAACATAGAGGTTTGGAACAGACTAAGCAAGGATGTAGTATCGGCAAAGCGTGTGCACAACTTTAAGGTAAAGCTGAACAAATACAGATATGGAGACGGGACCACACGAGCACAAGCCCAGGCCCTGTAAAACTACAACTAGGTAAATACACACACAGGAGAGGAAAGGAGATCTAATTGTGGTATATAGGATGCTGAGTGAGATGGAGAAAGTGGACAAAGAAGATCTTGAAATATAGGATACAAGAGAATCAAGAGGTCATGGAAGGATGATGAAAAAGGAAACCTGTAGAAGAGACATAAAGAACAGCTTTCCACAAAGAGTGGTGGAGACCTGGAACGGCCTGGAAAAGATGTAGCCCACACAAAGATGATTCATGAATTATAGTAGATATAGAGACGGGACAGCACGAGTGTAGCTCCTCTCCCGTATACCACAACTAGGTAAATACACATACAGTGGCCCTTGTGAGTTAGCATAACGATGAGAAACAACAGTTGCTTTCAGATTTTCTACATTTATCATGGTTTTGCATCCATGCACCAGATAAATTATAATGTTTTATGAGACTTACATGTCACTTCACCTTTCCCTTACAAAAATTTCACTTCTTGCTTTTTTTCTCAGCATGTAATGTTTGTTTGTCTGTAGCTTTAACCTCTTTATTTGTGTAAAACCTTGATTACTCTGTTGCAGGACCGTCTTGGACTGAAGGAAATGGATGAGGCTGGAAAACTTAACTTCCTTAGTGTTGATGGCGATCATCTTAATTTTTCTGATGAGTGGTTCCTTCAGGAGATTGTTGACAAATTTATCACTTAAAGATTTATGTATTTTGTAGGTCATACAAAGTTAAACTTTATATTTTAATATAGATGCTAGAATTTAACTTCACTCCAATGTTTTTCACATTATTTATAATAACATGTATTTCAGATGGTGGGATATTTTATTCATAATACCCTACTCATACAATATGATATGTATTTTCAAATTATTCTGACCTCATTTTATATATATATATATATATATATATATATATATATATATATATATATATATATATATATATATATATATATATATATATATATATATATATATATATATATATATATATATATATATATATATATATATATATATATATATATATTTATTTACGTGAGTATTGCGTCCTTGAAGAGGTCGCGTAAACCAAAAACAATGTAAATCAAACAAGAGGTAGGTTTCTGTCGAAAAATAAATACCGTATTTTGCGGCATATAACGCGCACCCCAAACTTTAAGACAACAATTTTGGAAAAAAAAGTTCTTAAAATGCTCAGAAATATGTACGGGTTAAAAAACATTGACATGTACAGTTTCCCGAAATTTATATATTTTTGGTGTAATCTTTACTGCTTGAATTGACAAGTGTCCTTGAGTAAAGCAATGAAAATGGCGGCTGGGCTGGTGTTGTGAGAAATACATCCCCGTAAACATACTGATGATGCACAGCTTCTGATATCATAATAAGCATATTATTCTCATATGGTGGCCACTCCATAAAATATTGCGTATAAGTGGAAAAAACGTGTAAATTAAACATTTATTTGGATTTAGGACCCTGCGTTATTTAAAAAACGCGTAAAACAAACTCGCGTAAATCGAGAGTTACCTGTGTGTATATATATATATATATATATATATATATATATATATATATATATATATATATATATATATATATATATATATATATATATATATATATATATATATATATATATATATATATATATATATATATATATATATATTGTGTGTATGACCAGCATGTAAAACAAGAAATAAATAGTTGATACAATAATGTCTCTCGCCTCCGACACAGTCTGTGGCCTCCAACCACCCAGCATTTTGAGCTGGGCTAAGCCCCCAATGTCTCAAGGTCCTAAATACGCCCATGTGTGAAACTACTTAAAATTCTGGGAATGGCTTCCTTTCCACAAGCTGATCTGCTTATACCTCAATTTCTCATTTTTTAAAATTTTTATGGAATGTATGAGGAATAGAAGAGAATGGAGGCTATATGGTGGGTCCACTTCACACCCTGACTCTAATCCCACAATGGACATGTTTCCGGTTCTGGGAAGAGCCTAGAAATGCATTGTGACACATACCAATGATAACGTAGTGCACATATTATGTCCTATAAATTGCTAGTTGACTGGATATTGGAGAGATATCTCAAATTCTTCTCATCTTACGGAGAGAAGCCACCATTAGCTTGTGACGTCATCAGGCTGCAGCGGAGTACAGCAGACGACAGTACCAGTGTTGTGTCCATTGTTTTTTTATCAGCTATGGCCACTCCAGCTCCAAACTGCGCCCAACAGGTATGTTATAGGTGCTTACAGAACACCTTAAGAGTGTTGGAAATATGTTATATTAAAAAAATGGGAGTGAAATCAACCGATTCGCCCCTGCTCCGTGGAGTAGCTCAAAACTTCTCCTTGAATAATAGGCTATAGGTTCTCAGAGCGTGTATGCATGTATAAACATATTGAAAAGTATATACCGTATGTTTATTGACAGAGAGAGGTGAATAAGAAGATGAATGTAGCCAAATATTTCATTATCATAGGACGAGGTGCAGAAAATAGTTGAGTTTCCAATTGAAAGTTAGTCTGAGGGTGAATTAAAGAGAATAATCAAAGTTGAATTTATATTAGTATGAGGGAAGTTTACCTAGCCTAACCTGAGAAAACAATGGCTCAGGAAAGTCAGAGAGAGAGAAAGAATCAACGCCTGAAGATGAATAAGAAGAAAACGAATGCAGACCAATATTCTATAATCAGAGGACGTGATAGTAGAGAGAATAGTTAAGTTCACGATTAAAAGTTAGTCCGAAGGGAAACTAAAGAGAATTTCTGCAGGATTCACTAGCACAGACAAATATCTTCTGTGGAGTACTTTTGTCCGTGTATAGCTATATATACTCTTGCACACTGGCACGAAGCACCAACGACTGCGGGTTACGTCTCCAGGCATTGCTAGCCACTAGAAACATACACCACAACACGAAATCTCGGAGAAACAAAGTTGGCGGCCTCCCGATTACCTTGTGACGTCACGACCAATCGGCACCCATTTCCAAGTCACGTTATTTTTCCTCAACTTTAATCCATATTTTATACCACATTTACTATTTTACATGAAGAAAAAATATTACCATAGCTGAATTTAGGGCCTATTTTATCCATACATACAGAATTTGAAATAAATATATTGGTCGGAAACATGTCCATTGGAAACAGATGTGGCAGCGTGGTATAGAAGGAGAGACCCACGCTGGCCACTACCCCATCGGCCAGTTTCACGTGGAAATACTATAGTGTCTGGATGTGAATGCAAGGAACTATAGATGGTCTGCAACTCTGCAATGATATCTTGCCCGAGTAGTTGAACACCGTCTTTTTGTATGTTTTGCCTTCACTGGAGCTGCCGAGTGCCGATACAAAGACCGGGAACTCGGAGAAATCTCAAGCCTGTGACAGTGTGACATCAAGATCAAGATCATAAGGTGGAGGAGTGGATCCGTAACTGAGCCCCCTTATATATTGATAAAGAAAAAGGATAAGACAGTATGACTTCTCTATTATATGTGTTAAGACTTGCAGAACATCGAGTGTGTCTCCCGTGTGCCAGACGGTGTGTACCAGCGCCAAGTCTAAGAAACACAGGCCGGAAGTTTTTCAGCACCAGTATTTGCCTGACAAGAGCAGGTGAGGTCTTGCCTACCGTAAACACTTATTGTCACAGAACATATCAACTCTAAATTACTTTATTTTACTTACAGAAATATAAATATAAATATTTTATTTCACTTATATAAATATAAGTAAATATATTTTATAACTACTATACATTTCAGCGGCGGACAAACGCTGTTTTTCGTAAATATCTCCTAAACGAATCGTTGGATCAGTATGATATTTCAGCACACTACAATTATCGTCCGGACCTAATTTATGGCTAACATACCACATTACTATATGTGTTATGGGAGGAGTTTACTCGTGAAAAATAACACAAACCCGACGAGTCATGTTGACGCATTCGAAGGAAAGTGTGCCCCCCGAACACCCTCCCAAACTATTCCACAACTACTTCTCCCCTTCTCGCTCTCATTATCCCTCCTCTTCTCCTTCTAGCTCCTCGCCTCCCTCATCACTCTTGTGTCCCTCCCTATTTCTCCCATCACTGTATTATATATTAGAATGTTATGTAGGTGTATATGTATATATATGATTATTAACTATGAGCATGGTACAATTCCATGGAGGCAAGACGTATTTCACGTTGATAATTACTGTACAACACCTGGGTGCGCCTCGGCAGTCAATGAGTTATACCCTTCCTCTGCAAGTCATAGCCTCGGGCTGGGGAAGGGGGATGGTGTGAGTAGGGGGGTGAAGAGGGAAACGAGGAGGGGGATACTGCAATATTGGGGTAGGGAAGGAGTGGTCTGGGGGTTGTTCGGGGCGTGGGTGGAGGGTTAGACAGTACCCACACTCGTCCGATTCTGTATAACACCTTAGATATGATGACTGGATTAGGCTTAATATCAGTCAGTAAACTCCTAACATAACACATATTGCAATATGGTATGTCAGCCACAAATTAGGTCCGGGTGTTAAAGGTAGTGTGCTGAAATATCATACTGATCCAACGATTCGTTTAGGAGATATTTGCGAAAAACAGCGTTTGTCCGCCGCTGAAATGTATAGTAGGATATACTTAATCAACACACCTTCCAGCGGAGGCCTTAATATTTTTAGTGCTAAGAGTAATTACGCAAATATACAGTCTGCTGGCGTCTTGGCACTTGTGGGTTCCCTTCTCATGGAACCTGTCTACCAATAAAGTATTTATATTTATATTTCTGTAAGTAAAATAAAGTAATTTAGAGTTCATATGTTGTGTGACAAGAAGTGTTTAGGAACTATAGTTAAAAATGAGCTCATATGAATTATATACTATGAGAATACATTATTATTAGTATGTAAGGGTTAATATTTGTATAGTCTTTGACCAAGGCACTCTGCCAGTTTTCACTTAAATACAGTTAAGGATGTTGACAGGATAACTGTGTCTGGCAGGCTATTCCACAAACCAGTCACTTGGACTGAGAAGTATCGCCTACGTATTTCTATGTTGCTGTGGGGTAGAGATATTCTGTGTGAATTTCCACGGGTCCTAGAGGATGTCTGGAGGGAAAATAACTCAGGGTTGCACAGGAGAAAGGCCATTGAAAATCTTGCAGACCTTAACTAAGTCAGCTCTAAGCAGTCTGCCATGCACAGAGAAGAGACCCAAGGCATCCAGTCGGGAGGCATAGTCAAGATGCGAAAGTCCAACAATTTCTTTAATCCATCATCGTTGGACTCTCTCAAGCATGTCAGTATCACCTACATACCCTGTGTGCCATACAACTGAGCTAAATTCCAACACAGGACAGATATGAGAGGTGAGAAGAGATTTCATAAACTCAGGCTCACAGTTAACTGTGCACTTAAGTAAATTTGACAAAATTCCTGCAGCTTTATTTGCAAGACAGCGTACGTGGAGATGAAACTTCAACGAAGTATCCACTTGAACCCCTAAATCTGATGCAGACTGCACAAACTGTAAAGGATTTCCTCTAATATAGTAGTCAGAGTACGGGCCAAGATTTGGAGCAGATCCTCGACAGAACCTAAGAACACAGGTCTTGTCCGAGTTGAGCCTGAGCCCCCACGATTCCGCACGTGACACCAGTAGGTCTATATCTCTCTGCACAGAAGCAATATCTAACAGTGTAAGAGAAGGCATAGTCTTATTTATCTTTTGGTATATTTTCAAATCATCAGCGAAAATTTTGTATTTACAGGTCAGACCGTGAGCCACAAAGTTAATATAAATGAGAATAAGGGCTGGTCCAAGGACAGACCCCCAGGGAACTCCACTAGTTTCATGCGTAGAATCACTCTCAGAACCACCAACCACAATCCTCATCACTTCACCGTTCAGAAATCCATGTATCCAAGAGAGTAAGGGATCCCCTATACTGATGTGGGGGAGCTTACTGATCATAATGTTATGATTAACAAGGTCAAACGCTTTACTAAAGTCAAATAGTATAAGGTCGACCATATGCCCTTGATCAAGCCAGCAGATGGCGTCATCGTATGTTAAAAGGAGCTGATCGTCAACTGAGTGAGCCTTACGGAGGCCAAACTGATTAGAGTAATAAGTTATTATCCACGAGGAAAGATATCAGATTGTTCGCAATAATATGCTCGAGACACTTGCAGGATACTGAAGTGAGACTTATTGGTCTGTAATTAAGAGGGGAAGAATGCACACCTTTCTTAAAGATGGGGACTATTTGGGAAGACTTACAGACTGGTGGGAGTTCACTAGTTTGGACCGACTTATGAAAGAGCCAGAGAAGGGGATATGAAAGGGATGAGGAGCAGTTTGAGCAAACAAGGGTGAATACCATCAGGCCCCATACTGCTGGAAGGATTTAGATCATGCAGAGTATTGGCGACATTAGACAGATTTATAACTAAGTTATTCAAGCTACCTTCAAAGTGCTGGTGCTCTACTGGATTGTCAGGGGTACTGGTAGAATATACAGAAGAGAATGCCCTAGTAAAAAAATCTGCCATTTCTGGGTTGGAAGAACAAATTTCACCAGGGTTTAAGGGGTCCTATAGTGGGTCGTCCCACTTCTTGTTACGGATGTAAACATGAAACACCTTAGGCGTAGCCTTTAGGTTAGAGATCAGGTGGGATTCATAAGCTTTCTGAGACTGATAGGAATAGCTTCTGTACTCATAGTTTACATCTAGAGAGGAGGACAAGGCTATCTGGGCAACATCTGAGTTCCTACCCCATGACTGTCACATTGCCTTATAATGAACCCATGCATTGTGACGCCTCCTGACCAGTTCAGCCGGTGGTTTAGATTTCCAAGGGACTATAGGGCGGTCACGGGCCACTCTGCTAGGAACATACAGTGAAATCATTGCTTGCAGTATTTCTAGAAGTCTATTGTAAGCAGCTTCCACAGACATGTTTGAGAACTCGTAGTCAAAGTCAAATTCCAAGAGTACATTATTCATGGCTCGATAATTACCCATGTGCCATAGTATAATTGTCTTAGGAGTCTGAGTTGGAGTGAGACCATGAAAGGTATAGATGAAGGATATAGGGAGGTGATCACAGTTGGGCAAGGGAGGATGGAGCTGCACCTGAGCGACCTTGTCATGTTCCGTGGTAAATAGCAAGTCAAGAGTGCTGTCCACTTTTGTGTTAGTAGGCTCTGTCACCCACTGATGAAGACCAAGAGACATAAAGCAGTCAAGGAAAGATGTGTCATGGGCAGTAGAGGCAGTGGGCACATCACCAAACCATTTAATACCTGGTAGATTGAAATCTCCCATAAGGATTAATTCCCTACCAGGAGCAAAGTCCTCCAGGAATGATTTAAGTTCATCATGTAGTTGGGAGTTTGAGGGAGGGTGATAAGCTGCTAGAATGTATACACCATTGGAAGGCAGGTGAACTCCTACTAAGTTTCTGACTGGTAGGTCCAGCACAAAATATGCAATAGTGTTGCGTATGTAAAGGCAGGTACCGTGTTTGGCAGTTGACACTGTTCATTGGTCCTCAGCGTACTGGCTCTCTGAAGCAATTCCCGTCTTTTGTCCATATTTACATGTTTGACTCTATAAATACCTCACTCATGATTGATGCAGTATATATCAGACAAAGGGACAGCGGAACCCACAGCCAAAGTAGCAGCCTGATCTGTCTTTGCCATTGTCATTGGTGGCCTTGATGCCCGAACAATTAAGGAGTCCCTTCTTTTTTTCCTCCTCCATCTCAGTGATCTTCCTGATCATAAGGCTAACAGAAACTGGGTTGAAGTTAGTCTCTGTAGGAATTTGCAGTGCTGGGTTAGGGGAAGCCCTGGCACCAGCAGCAGCCTGTATAGTGGCACCCTGAACACTGGTCATGTTGGTGACCTGCTCAGTAAGAGATCTTACAGAGGCACACAGAGCTCTGGCTGTCTTGTGTAGTTGCATCATGGCACCATGGTTACCATTTCCACCACCAGCACCAGCAGAGCCCCTAGAGTTATTACCACTATTTACCCTACAACCTGTACAGACAAACAGTATCCCTTCACCACCAACATCCTTAAGTGCCTGGATGACAGTCTGGGGTAGGCCCATACAGATTGTAGAGTCATGAAACCACAGAGGGCATCTATCACAGCCAATAGACTCATCATTAGTTTCATCTCCACACGTTCCGCAGTGGCCATCAGTACAAGTACTAAGGTTACTACTATTTTAACTATTCACACTGGCATTTGAATCACACTGGGTGTTGTGCTTACGAGTGGGGCTCCTACCTGTACCGGCAGGTAGGAAAAGTCAGGTCAGCAGGGGCAGCAGCAGGTGGTCCAGGTCACAGGTAGAAGCCAAAGGTGTTACACGCACACAAGGGGAGCGGCATGAACAGTCTCATGGGCCAGCTCTAAGGATACACAATCACCAGCAGTATGTATCCCCGCCTGTTGGTCACGAGGAAGGAGTGGCAGGAGTTTCAGGAGTTTATCTGCAGAGTGTTTGAGTCTCCTAGCCTCGATTGAGATGCATCACAGCACTGAAGGGTGCAGTTATAGGACATATTCACCTATGTATTTATATGAGATCACTTTCTTATCTATAGTTCATCGTTGGCCAGAACATTGTTATGCAGTGGATGTTGCACTTGTAAAGGTCTTGTAGGTAATGGGAATATAGCTTAAACAGGGATTGTAGTGGCTTTGTATAGTTGGTTTGGTCTTTTCATGAATTCACCTGATTCATAGGGTGCTTCAGTACATAACCCTTGCAAATACGTACCATCAAATAGTGGGGTTCAATTATACATTGCTGTCATTTGTAGGTTGTAATGTTGCCTTCCCAAATCAGCAGCTTGGCAAGTGGCAGCTCACTTGACATGATGTTTTTCAGTAGTGCATGATATATTGTGTCTGAAAAATATGGTTTGTAATATATGTTTATTACAACAAGGTGTATATATTTATCATTAATCATATATTATTTTTGCAGCATCAAACAGCAGTGTGAGATCAAGCCTCAAAAGCCACACTTGTGGTGATCTTTGTCCTCACCATGAGGGACAAAAGGTCACCTTGAGGGGACACTTGCAGTATCAGCGGCTGGGAAAGTTTGCCATTCTCAGGGATGCTTTTGGGAAAACACAAGTTTTAATCCAAGATGAAGTAAGTTGGATCATTTTCACAAGATACAATGCTCAGAAATATTCCGTTTGCAGTAATTTTTATATGAATTTATCAAATTGTTTTCAGGACAAAGATCTTCAGAAAAAGCTTACTGAGACGACATATGAGTCTTATGTGGAGGTTACTGGCACTGTTCATCCCAGACCTCCCAACCAGATAAATGAGGTAAGGTAGCCAAGGACTCAAGATAATTACAGTACCCTCCAGAGTTTCGCGCTGGCTTTGTTCCGAGGGTATAATGCTAAACTCGAGGATCACGAAACTCAGGGTATTGAAAACACTGAAAAGCGCTGATTGGTTCCGACCCGAGGAGAATCTGACTTTTTTCCCACTTAACTCCCTTGTTATCTCAAAATGCATACTGTGGAAAAAGAAAGAAAATGGGAAGAGAGAACGGGTCATTTTGAGGACGTATTTGAAGGCAGCTGCCTTACAACTAAGTGGCTGACAGTTCTAAAAACACGCTTGTGATTTGCTTTGAGTCTGATGATGTCATATCCAGCGCTCACTCAATCAGCAGCAACACTGCCTTTAGGCGGTTTCACTGCCCGTTTTCCTCCAACTGTTGGGGCTACGGGCAACGCCTGTTAGCCCAACTGGGAGCGAAGTGTCGGTTGTCCGTATGCTGGTGTCACACTGGGCTTTTTTCTTCCCACCGCATTGGTGGCAACTCCAACTTTTTCGGGAATGCATCGCACACGCCAAGGTCGGTTGCCTGTATCCACATCCACAAAGTAAACAAAGAATTCACCCTGTATCAATATGGCGTCGTCTGCTAAAGTACGGGTTGTTGCGGCTTGTGCTTCCGTTATCCAAGTTATGGACTTGTTGATGCAGTTAAATGGAAGGAAGAAGCGGTTGTGGGTGTGGCGTGCCTGTGGTTCTTCCATTCCAGAAGTTCTCATTGTCACCACTGCACTTGCGCAGCCAACCCACCCACGTAGACTCTGCCCACATAAACACGTGGCTCGAGTAACAACAAACATACACATGCACACACATTCCAGACTCATCAGAAACCATGGCAGATGTTTCTGTAAAACAGAAATGGCTTTGCCATTTCATAGAATGTGTTAGAACTTATTTGGTGAGTGGTTCATACAAATCAAACATACCCAATGGCAAGAAGAGAGCAGTGTTAACCCCTTCAACACGAGGACACATATATTGCGTCCTTGCGTGCCCCGTACCATATCCAAGGACGCGAATACTGCATCCTGGCTCGCTCTAGCCAATATACAAGTTATTTTATCTCTATAATTATGCTTACATCTCAGAATTATTAATTAACTTATGTTTCTTTATGTGCACCATTTAATTCTGCATATTTTCATATATAATACATGATGATTATCTTGAGTTTATGGCTGAAAACTTGTTATATTCAGTAGCGATATTTGAAATTTGGCGTGCTTGGCGATCCCGGATACGTCACGAGGTGCTGTTTTGGCCTGGCCATAGTAAGTTTCTTTATGTGCACCATTTAATTCTGCATGTTTTCATATATAATACATGATGATTATGTTGAGTTTATGGCTGAAAACTTGTTATATGCAATAGCGACATTTGAAATCTGTTGCGTGCAGCGATCTCGGATACAGCGCGGGACGCTGTTTTGGCCCGGCCGTAGTGAAGGGGTTAAAGACGACTGCTCACTTTCCAAAAGTTAGGTTTAGTTCGTGTGAGCCACTCACCAAATACGATTTAACGCACTGAAAGAAATGGTGAAATTGTTTCTGTTTATCAGAAATATCTGCCATGAGTCTGGTGTGTGCGTGTGTGTGTGTGTGTGTTTGTTGTTACTCGAGCCACATTTTTATATGGCCGGAGTTTAGATGGGTGGATTGGCCCGTGCACATGCAGTGGTGACAATGAGAAATTCTGGCATGGAGGAACTACAGGCATGCCACATGGGCACGATTATGGTTTCAAGGACAAGGGGACAGGAGTGTTAACCCAAACCTCGTCAGAGAACTGTGCTGTTAATAAGACAGGTGTTGTGTTCCTGAGCCAATAAATAGCCTTCATGCAGTGATTCATGGGTAAATTCACAGGAAATAGCATCTTGCTATTTTCATAAAACATAACTGTCTTGATGTGCATATGCAGGCCTGTAATTTTGGCAGATTTTTGGGGAGGGGCTTGAGGGCATCATAGGTTTATGAGGTGGGGGGAGTTGGCAAGTGAAATGAGCATAGCCGTGCTGTCGGGGGATGCATGAGAACAGCTCTGTTTATCAACAAGTCTTTGTTTGTTTACATTCACTTCTGAGCATGTGTAGTTTGCTGGAGGACAGCCAGGAACACAACACCGTGAGTCCTTCTGCAATTTCCATAGATTGGAGAAAAAAAGTTTTTTTAAGTGTGGTTCCACAGCACACGGTGTTCTCTTATCTTGTCAATTAAATAGTAAACAAAGCAGCTCTGCCAGTCCACTTTACAAGTCTCTTAGTGGGCCATCTTCCACTGCTCCTCACTCCTCAGCCACTGTCGTCGTCTTTTTGTTTACATACAGCCACGTGGTTGCTCGTACCCACAACTATTTTCCATCCGTACGGACAACTGTTAACTCGCTCCTGGTTGGGCATACAGGCAACCGCAGTTGCCCATAGCCCCAATGGTTGGAGGAAAATGGCCAGTGTACCACTACCTTTTAAGGCAGTGCGCAAAACGCCGATGATAGGTTGACAT
Source organism: Eriocheir sinensis (assembly GCF_024679095.1). Classification (NCBI taxonomy): domain Eukaryota; kingdom Metazoa; phylum Arthropoda; class Malacostraca; order Decapoda; family Varunidae; genus Eriocheir; species Eriocheir sinensis. The sequence goes on from NC_066553.1 coordinate 8,008,652, forward strand.
GACCCGTATATGTTAAAGCAGCATGAAACTCAGGGTGATAATGCGCGAAAGTCAGGATGGTGAGAATTTAGACTAAGCGCGAAACTTGAGGATTGTGAAACTCTGGAGGGTACTGTACTTTAAAATAATATAATTATCAAAGGTCATCAGCCTAATAATTATGAAGTGGTTCTATAATTTGGTTTCAGAAGTGAGCATGATCTTGGAACTTTGCCTCTTGTACTTTTGTAACATAGTTTTTAAGCACAGCTGTGTAGTTATTGCCAAAATATAGTTGAATAATGATTTTCTTGATGCTTGTATCAGAACATGGCCTCAGGGAAAGTGGAGGTTGTGGCAGACTCGTATCAAGTTCTTAGTCAGGCACGTCAAGACCTTCCTTTTCTCATACGCGATCATAACAAGGTAAGCAAAATTTGTTTGTTAAGATACTTAAGTGGCTTAACAATATTTGCCTGCTATGAAAAACTTGCAACTTGGAAGGATTATTATGAGTGTGGCATGAGCAGAATGCAATGATGAGGATGTGTTTTAGAAGGTTGGCAACTGTGGGTAGGGTTATGGAGTCAGTTATGGGGTGTCAGATATAGTAAAATACAGCATGCTAAGGTGCTTTAGTCACCTGAAGGAAATGGAAATTGGATGAGAGGAGATACAAGAGAGACATAAATATTGAAGGTAAGGAGAAAAACTATAAAAATTTGGAGACAGTTTTTAGAATATTTTACAGTAAGGAAAATGAAATGGGTATAGGACTTTAATGTGGAAGGAAAAATGGAAGTTCTTTAGACTTTAGCAATGGCCAACCATTTCAGAGAGTTCTGAAGAGCAGGCATTGGAATGAATAGGTAGCTTAAACAAAGATGATAATTTCAAAACACATCGCAGAATTGTTTACCTTATTTCCTGATTAATTATGTGTCAAATGTAAATCAGTATTGATAAGACTATAGCATGTGAGATCCCAGGGTTTGAGATAGCCACAAAAAGACTCAGAAGTTTAGAAGGAAATGGCAAGAAGAACGATGACGAGTGAACAAAATAAAATACCCTTGAGAATGAATTACGAAACAGAAAAGTATGGATTGCTATATTTTCTGTATCCAGAATTGAACATAAACCAAGTAAAACAAGGATTGGTATATGTATAAATAAGGAATTTCTGTGAATTATATTTTTACTCTATTAATATTATTATTATTATTAGTTATCATTATTATTATTATTATTATTATTATTATTATTATTATTATTATTATTATTATTATTATTATTATTATCATTAACCCGGTAGCAGCGACGGGCCAAATTTGTGGCTTTACCATGTAGCAGCGACGGGACAAATTTGTGGCTTTACCATGTAGCAGCGACGGGACAAATTTGTGGCTTTACCGTGTAGCAGCAACGGGACAAATTTGTGGCTTTACCGTGTAGCAGCGACGGCCCAAATTTGTGGCTTTACCGTGTAGCAGCAACGGGACAAATTTGTGGCTTTACCGTGTAACAGCAACGGGACAAATTTGTGGCTTTACCGTGTAGCAGCGACGGGACAAATTTGTGGCTTTACCGTGTAGCAGTGACAGGACAAATTTGTGCCATGATTTAAACCCCCCAAAATAGATGATACATAATCTGATCACAAATGCTTGGATATATATTATGAAATGCTTTGTGTGAGGGGTGATTTTTTCTCATTTTTCTCGCTTGGGGGGACCATTAAGAGACATGATCCCCGCTGCTACTGGGTTACTTTTGTTTATTATATTTTCTTTTTATTGTTATTTTTATCACAATTTTTTCAGCCAAAGGAGCAGCTAAGGTTGAAGTATCGCTACCTTGATCTACGCCACAGTGAGCTACAAGCAAACCTAAGATTGAAGTCACAGGTGAGTCAAGGGGAATGTATGATTTCTACAGTTTCTCATTTCATCACGGAAATTATTTACCATGTAGGTGGAATGGGTATGTGACAACTAAAAAGTAAGCAGAAGCGGAGGTGTCATTGTTGGAAAAAAATCAGAAAAATGAAAAATAATTGTCATAGAAAGTCCAGTTAATTGAAGTAACCCCCCACATTTTATTGAGTACACTTCCCACTGCTTATTAGTTGATGTGTGACCCCACAATTCAAATATATGAGATGAGAAGCTTCTTGTTATAATACTTCTTCAGTGAAATTGATGAGCAGCTTTTAAGTGTGGTAGTTGCATTAACATCTTGATATACAAATGATACATGATGTGATTAAACAGTGTCATTTGGACAGTCTTGTTGGTACTGTAGTTTTCTTTTCAATATTCCATAACCTCTGATAATCTTGATAGTGGGTCACAAGAAGAATTATACAAACAAGTGCAGTTTGTCCATTATAATCTGGCACAAAATTAAGTACAAATATTTTCTGGAACAGTTGGTACCGTCTATGAGGTTGAGGGTGCATGGTTTAGCTCTCTTTCTCTCTTTAGTTACCTCCTGCCCCTTCATATGCTTAATTCTCTAGCAGGTTGTTGGGAGGTCAGGTCAGGTAACCCAGGTATCAAACTTCAAGGTCTTAAGGCGTCATCTGGTGATATCTGGCTTTCTTGACCCCCAGCCCATTCTTGAGACTGTTTTTCACCTCCCACCCGTGAAATGCCAGAGCCCTCTTTCTTGCTCATATGACTAGATGAATCAACACTATTTCTCGTTTTGTCACTCATCAAGGACAACTCGCGTTAATTTAGTCACCATTGCGAGATCTACAGTTCATAGGAACATTTCTCTAGCTGCTTAACATCACTATGCGACGGAATGTCTTAAAACATCCTTTTCTCGACAAAATATTGACAAATGGCATTGTTTCACTTTCTTGTCTAATGATGATGATAATGTTTTCATACTGGAAAGTTCTTACTTATCCTACAGTGATGCTTTAAAATGTTCTGTGGTGCAGCAGTAACACAACAGTAACCTTGTGAACTCTTTATCCGCCCCCAACTGGCAGGGTTACCCATAGGAAGCTCAGGAAATGGTCATCGCCATAGGCCTAAAAAGGTGCGGCCAGCAAGAAAGTGGCCATATCCTTCTCCGCCGCAGCTTGCACGGAACCCCCAATTCCTGCCAAGAAATTGGGGGATTTTTGAAAATCTGATGCGCTAGAACAAGAAACAAGAATTTCCCTTGATTTGGGAAAATTCTTGCTCGGTCTAGGGTATTTCTTGATCACCAGATGATGGCTTTATAGGGGGCAAATGGTTCATCTTGAGCAAACTTTTTTCTCAGAATCAGTTACCTTTTTGTTCTTTGACTTGCTTTGCAAACATAGCTGCACATTTTTTGATTGGCACCTTGCATCAATCTCAAGATGGTTTTTATTTCTTTCAGGTGTCAAAAAAAATGAGGGATTATTTGCAAGACAAAGAAGGTTTTGTTGAAATAACCACTCCAACACTCTCCATTAATACTCCCGGGGTAAGATTTGTAATTCCTGTCTGTTTACTATCAAGTGGCAAGTGTATGAGAATAAAACTATTAATCATAAATACATGCAAAAAATATTATCATAATGGATTTTTTCTTTTAATGCTGGAAATGAATAATGCAACTCATGACTTACATAAAGGCACACCCATACTATTCCTCCAGTCCATTGCTTGTTCTTCACTTGGTTTTGTAAATACTGTATATGCCATATTTTCTACCTTTTCAGAATGGGCTAATATATTGTAATTCTTTTTATCTCATTCCTCTTACATTTCACAAACATTCCCTCCCAGCTGATACCTGTAATTTTTGTATACAAGATACCCAATATCTATTAAGAATATACCAGGATTTTAATGATGTGCTTTGGGGTAGTAGGTGATTGTTATCCTCCTAACATACAGGAGCTGTTGGTAAATTTAGCTAAATTAGGTCTTATACATCTATTCCCTATATGGCAGTTTCATATAACTTATTTTGCCTTCTCATTGCTAATCTTTCTTCTTCATGATGAACCAAATTGGAAGCACATAGGTTGTAACAAAGCCAATGTAAGCTTTTTTTTTTCCTGTAGCGCCAGTAGGCTTTTCTTGGTGGGGCCTGGTGATCGGGCCCAGCCCATTGTGGCACAGGCAAGTTTTATAGTGGCGCTATCTTGTGTGGCTCATGCTGCCCCTTGGAGCTCGCCTTTGATCCTCTTTTCGAGAGTCTAGAAGCCAGGTTGATAGAAGGTCCTCAGACAGCATGTGGGTAGTTGTAGAGCACTCGGCGATGACTGACAACTTGTCAGCTTGTTTGTCTCAGCGGGCAGGACACGAAGTTGCGTCTTCTTGAATGCTGCACTGGCACACATACCACTTAGCCACCATTTCCCCCACCCCCACCCTCCACCCCCTTTTTTTTCCCAGCAAAGGAGACAGTGCTCACAGGCAATAAAAGAAAAAAAAGCAACAGAAAAAGCCCACTAAGCACTGCTCCAATAAATGTAAACAGAGTAAGAGGCCAAAAAAGAGGTCTTGACACTCTTCTCTTGAAAGAGGTCAAGTTATAGGCAGGAGGAAATACAGACAAAGGGAGGCTGTTCCAGAGTTTACCAGTGGAAGGGATAAAAGAATGAAGATGCTGGTTGACTCTTTCATAAGGGATTTGGATTGGACAGTATAGGGATGAGCTTGAGTAGAAAGTCAAGTGCAGCCGGGCTGAAGGAGGGAAAGCGGCATGCAGTTAATTAACAAGTTCAGAAGAGCAGTCAGCATGAAAATATCAGTAGAAGATAGAAAGAGAGGCAACATTTTGGTGGAATTTAAGAGGTAGGAGACTGCCAGTAAGGGGAGGGGAGCTGATGAGACGAAGAGCCTTAAACTTCACTGTCTAAGAGCGAGCTGTGTGTGTGGAGGGCCCCCCCCACCCACCCACCCACACACATGAGATGCAGACTTCATATTAGGATGGACAAGGCCCTTGTATATGGACAGTATCTGGGAAGGGGAAAAAACTGGTGGAGACAATACAGAACACCCAACCTCGAGGAAGCAGACTCAGTAAGAGAGGAGATATGAAGTTTCCAGTTAAGATTTTGAGTTAAGGATAGACTGAGGATGTTTAGTGTAGAAGGTGACAGCTGAGTGTTGTCAAAGAATAGGGGATAGGTGTTTGGAAGATTGTGTTGGGTTGATATGTGGAGAAATTGAATTTTTGAGGCATTGAAGGATACCATGTTCTTCCTACCCCAATCAGAAATAAAAGCAAGGTCTGAGGTTAAGCATTCTGCAGCCTCCAGTCTGGAATCTTGTAATTCCTGTAGGAAGGGTCTTCTGTTGAAAGAAGTTAAATAATGCAGAGTAGAGACATTGGCATACAAGTGGATAGGACAGTTTGTTGTGGAAAGCAGATCATTGATGAATAAGAGAAAGAGTGGGAGATAGGACAGAGCCCTGCAGGACACCAGTGTTAATAAGTTTAGGGGATGAACAGTGGCCGTCTACCACAGCAGAGATAGGACGGCCGGAAAGGAAACTGGAGATAAAAGTACAGATAGGGGGATAGAATCTGTAGGAGGGTAGTTTAGAAAGCAAAGAGGCCAGAGGAGGGGAGTTATGTCCAAGGCTGAAAGATTTGTGCAGGTGCAGTTTACCTTTGACAGGAGCTTCTATCTCGCCCTGCACCACAACACAGCACGCATTGCCACCTACCCATGCAATTGTTTGCACCCATCCTAGATACTAGTATTCAAATTTGTCTTGTACAGAGGCTTAATGTTCTCATAGAGGACAGGGGTAAAGGTGAAATTGCTCAATGGTGCATTCCCATCCTCGAAGCATGCAGAAACAGAAAATCAGTCTTGGAATGTATAGCAACTCCATCATTGTGGTCAGTCATATACTGAAAGGCTGATGAAGATGGTGTGAAATGTAAGCCAAGGGCTGCCATCAACCACTGAACACAATAATTATGCCATGGAAGTACTACAAATCTTGGCAGGAAAGCAAAGGGCAAGAATTACTGCCACTCAAAGCTGTGAATTCAAGTGTGAATTCCTGTCACCCCAAGCATGGGGTTATGAGGAGAGATACAGTCCATCCATCTATAATGTATCAAATATTCTTACAGCATGCATAAGAATTTGGAAAGGAATAGTTTTTTCCTGTGCCATCTTAATTTATGAAATGTGTGTATTGTATTATATAATAAGATTTCCTTTGTTTTCAGGGAGCTCAGGAGTTTGTGGTGCCAAGCAGACATCCAGGAAAATTCTATTCTTTGGTTCAGAGCCCACAAATTTACAAGCAGCTGTCAATGATTGGTGGATTTGACAGATACTTTCAGTTTGCTGTTTGCTACAGAGATGAAGGGGCTAAACCAGATAGACAGCCAGAATTCCTACAAGTAAGATTAGATCCACATTGCCACAGTGTTAAGTGTTGTGAAAAATAAGAAGTAAATGTCAATATTCTACAGTTTTCATAATATCAGAGACATTGTAATAATATTTTCTCTAATCATCACCCATGTATTGTGCACCTCTTCTTCACCTTATTCTTTTCCCTATCAACCCATTACATTGGTGAGAATAAAACTCACTCTTGCAGACAAAAGATGTACATTTACCATTTATGCCACTTATGCATTTGGTAAATATATATCTTTTGTCTGCAAGAGTGGGTTTTATTCTCATGAAGATCACGTCATTGGTGTTATATCAAGGTCCTGGCTTATTATGTCACTCTTGCTTTGTAACGTTAATATTGATGGTTGTATGAGAGAAATTAAAGCCAGAGGAGGGGGTTATGTCCAAGGCTGAAAGAGTGAGGTGTGCAGCAGTCTTTGTTGGTAGGTCTGTTTGCTGATGATATGGGATTGGTGGCAGAAAGGGAGAGGGTGCTACAAAAGATTGTGGATTAAATTTATAAAGTGTAAGAGGAAAAAGTTGAAAGTAATTGTTGACAAGAGTAAAGGTTTGGTATTTAACCCGGCAGCAGCGACGGGCCAAATTTGTGGCTGTACCGTGTACCAGCAACGGGCCAAATTTTTGCCATGATATAAACCAAAAAAAATAGATGATACATAAACTGATCACAAATGCGTTGATATATATCATGAAATGGTTTGCGTGAGTGATGATTTTTCTCATTTTTCTCGCTTAGAGGGGCCTTTAAGAAACATGATCTCCGCAGCTACCGGGTTAAAGAGAGCAAGAGAGGAGAATATTGACTTTACAAAGCCATACAGAGTTAGGGTAGAGAACGACAAAGTTCAAGATCTGATTAGTGGAAGAGAAAAAGGAGGAAGTGGAGGGAGAGAGCAGTAAAAGATGAACAGTAATAGGTGCGATGGAGCTATGAAAGGCAGAGATGTGAACATGGGATATAAGAAACAGCATTATATTACTCAAAAACATTGACGTGGGATGTAGCACAGAAATCCTGAATATTTGCACACATCATATGCAACTCATATAAAAATGCATGTGGTGTGTCAGGATGGAGAGTTTGAATGGATGAAGTATAGTGCTCTGAGATGGTTTGGACATGTAACAAGAATTATGAGGATGACCTTGAAGAGAGTATATGAGGGCAGGATTGATGGAAGGGGTGTCAGGGAGACAGATCAGTAGAGTGGATGATGTGATTAGGCCGTGGTGAATTACACACACACACACACACACACACACACACACTTAGATGTATATATGGAAGAGGTCAAAATAGATAAAGAGGAGATAAAAAAAACTATTCGGGGAATTGAAAGATGGGAAGGCCGTGGGACCGGATGGAGTTTCAGGTTTTATACTTAAAGAGTGCAGAAATGAGTTAGTTGGCCCGATATATGACATCATTAGGTGCTCAATAAAAACTGGCACAGTGCCTAGGGAGTGGAAGAGGGCAGAAGTGGTACCTATATACAAAAGTGGAAAAAAGGAAGAACCCCTAAATTACAGACCGGTGTCTCTGACCAGCGTAGTATGTAAAATATGTGAGAAATTAATAAAAGAACAATGGATGAGATTTCTAGAACATAATCTAATCACAAGCAATCAATATGGGTTTAGGAAAGGCCGCTCATGTGTGACAAACTTGCTGAGCTTTTACTCAAGAGTGACGGACAAATTACAGGAAAGAGACGGATGGGTGGATTGCATTTACCTAGACTTAATGAAGGCATTTGACAAAGTTCCACATTCAAGACTGCTGTGGAAACTAGAAAATAAAGGAGGATTGAGAGGGAAAATGAAGTGCTGGATGGAAAGCTACTTAAGAGGAAGAGAGATGAGAACTGTGGTTAAGGACACTAGATCGGAATGGAGAACGGTGGAAAGTGGAGTGCCCCAGGGGTCAGTTTTAGCACCAGTACTCTTCCTAGTCTATATTAATGATATGCCAGAGGGAATAAACAGCTACATGAGCCTGTTTGCAGATGATGCTAAACTGCAAAGACATATAAGAAACAGTGAAGACTGCAAGGAGCTGCAAGAAGACCTAAACAAGATTTGGAAATGGAGTCAGAAATGGGAGATGAAATTCAACGTGAAGAAATGTCATGTTATGGAAATGGGAAAAAGTGTAGAAAGACCAAAATGGACATATAAAATGGGAGATGGTGAAATATTAAAGAAAGTAAATGAAGAGAGAGACCTGGGAGTAATAATGCAAGATTATATGCAACCAGAAAGTCATATAAATCGGATCTTCGGTGATACATATAACATGGTGAGAAATATAGGTATAGCATTCCATGCTGTCCAGAAGACCACCTATCAACCCGGACTCTAGATTCTAGGATCAAAGATGAGCTCTGGGAGGGCAGCATGAGCCAATGCAAGATGGCGCCACTATAAACACTCGCCTGCGCCAGAACGGGCTGGGCCGACCATCAGGACCTACCGGAAAGAAGCCTTGGACCGACCATCAGGATCCACCGGAAGCCTACCTACCGCAATAGGCTGCAATGTAAAAAAAAAAAAAAAAAAAAAAAAAAAAAAATACATGGACAAAGAAATGATGAAAAAATTAATAACTACTATGATCAGACCTAAACTAGAATACACGGAAACAGTGTGGTCTCCACATATGAAGAAACACATAAAAAACTAGAAAGAATATAGAGGATGGCAACAAAAATGGTTCCAGAACTGGAGGGACTTACATATGAAGAGAGACTAAAGGAAATGGACTTACCAACACTAGAACAAAGAAGAGAAAGAGGAGACCTAATACAAATATATAGGCTATTGAGTAAAATGGAAGAAGTAGATAACGAGAAATTGCTACTAAGAGAAGAACCTTCCAGCAGGAATACTAGAGGACATAGTAAAAAGTTGAGGAAGGGAAGATGCTCAAGAGACATAAAGAAATATAGATTCCCACAAAGAAATATAGAGGTTTGGAACAGACTAAGTGAAGAAATAGTATCGGCGAAGAGTGTGCAGAGCTTCAAGGAAAAGTTGGATAATTATAGATACGGAGACGGGACCACACGAGCGTAAGCCCAGGCCCTGTAAAATTACAACTAGGTAAACACACACACACACACACACACACACACACACACACACATGACCCACCTCCAGGAGGGCAGCCTTTCAACCTTTTACTCTGTCAAATCTGTGCGTATTGCTGGTGAATCAGTGGGATATTTTCCATGATCTTACGTCTGTGTCCTTCCCTTCCCTCACCTTCACTTTCCTCCACAAATTTGTTTCTTTATCACAACTAATATAAGGAAATACAGTTCAGCAGATACATGTCATCTACGCATAATGCAAATTTCTCAAATCACACATCACATCTCAAAATTATCATATAATTTATGTTCCTTTATGAGAACCATTTAATTTTGCATATTTTTATATATATAGTACATGATGATTATGTTGAGTTTATGGCTTAAAACTTGTAATGTTCAGTTGTGACGTTTCAAATTTGGCGCGCACGGCCAGCCCGAATACAGGGCAGGGCATTGTTTTTACCCAGCCGTAGGGAAAAGGTTAAAGCATAATTAAAAAAATACATAAAAAATGTTTTAAAAAATGATGGCAGATTTCCTTGCACTGATGTAAATAATGTATTTTAGAAAATTCATTCAAAATCAGTAACAGCATTTTATGCAATTCTGTGCTTATAAGAAGAATCAGTAAATTATTTTGATAATATTAGTATAAACAAAATGCCCTGTAGATACAGTTTGACATTGCCCCATATTGGAAATGTTTCCCTAGTTAAAAAAAAATGAAAATAGTGCTGTCTGGTATCTGCACTTCCACTGCAAGCATTTGAGTGTGCTAAGAGCAAGTGCAGAACAATTGAAAGTTGAAGACTATGCCTTGGCCACCCCTTTGAGGGGATTTCTTGTGAGGGAACAGGCCTGTGGAAATATAGATAGATGAATAGATTGTTGATTTCATAACTTACTTTTATCCAATGCTCATGAGAATAATACTTGTCCACAGTTAGATATAGAGATGAGTGATGTAACAATGAAGGACATCCAGCAGCTGGTGGAGGACCTTGTAAGATACTCCTGGCCAGCCCATCTGCCACCTTTACCACCTTCACTTCCTGCCATGACTTACACAGAGGCTGTCACCTCATATGGAAGTGATAAACCAGATACTAGATTTGATTGGAAGGTAACGTGTTTAGTCATTAAGTCCCATATTTCTGCATACGTATGAAGAAAAGATCAGATCAGCAGTATATTAGGGAAATTGTATTTTGATAATTATGATATATGAATCATGCAGTTATGTTTGTCTTTGAAATTATATGGAAGTACATATCTCTTTTCTATGAAAAGCATTTCTACACAAACCCAAGAAGGAACAAAATTTGACCTGAAAAGTTTTAAGATTGATGTAACACTGCATGTTAAGTTACCAGATCTGATGCTGTGCCAAACATAATAACTCTTGATTTCAAATATTACAGCTACAAAATGTGACACAGCTTCTCAAGACCTGTGGAGCTCCTGTCTTGGAAAATGCCCTCCTGAAGCCTGGAAGCTCTGCATATTCTTTTGTCATTCCTCAAGGACAAGTTGGTAATTTAAACCATTTTACAATGACATACTACACTGAAATATAAGAAGTATATAAATATGAAAATATTCTGGTTTTGTTAAATTTGCAGGATCACATAAACAAGAGAGTTGTATCATCATGGGAAGAACTGGCACAGAAGGAATACAGTCAAGCTGGGGTTTCAGTGTTTAGAGTGGAAAGCAAGTCAACGCTACGTGGGCCCAATGCCAAAAAGATTTTGCCTGACACACAGAGTGAACTATGTAGCACTCTCAAAGCGCATATGGGTGATGTGATGGTCCTAGCAATTGGAGAAACGGACTGTGTGGTGTGTATTCTCAACCATATTCTGGTGCTGGTTTTTGTTTTTGTTATATATCATCAACTTGTAAAATTTTAAAGTCCAATGATAAAAAATTTGAAGTAAGCATGTTCATATCTTTATAAGTAGTCTATTTCTCATTTACTATACCATTACTTAATAATTTCTCAAATCATCTTCATTTTATCTATTCCCTATTTTCTGCAAGCATTGAAGGTCAAGCCTCAAGAAACAGTCGAAATAAGGAAATATATTGATGAAATAAGCCACATTTCATATGAACACATCATGTTGTCCAAATCAACATAGTTGTTATAACATCATTAGTTACAGTGTGTGATGTCATGTGGTTCATCAGCAGTAAGAATAGGTACAATTCTATTTTTCATAACCTTTTCCATTTCATTTTTTTCAGTTCAGGTCTAGTAGCATCCTCTTATTTCAGTATGATTTTTTGTTTGTTTGATGTTTTTGTTTGTTTGTTTTGCCTATGGCACCAGTAGACTTTGTTGATGTGGCTCATCTTTGAGCCTCTCTTTAGAGAGAGAATCTCGTGATAAGTGATCTTCAGGACGGCATGTGGGTAGTCTTGTGCCACTTGGTGGTGAATGAAAAATCCCAAATTGTGGCGGCAGGCTGGACACAAACCTGCGTCCTGGAAGCAGTGCTGGCACGCTAACCACTCAGTCAACGCGCTTGCAGTCTTTCCCTTATTTCTAGGCTAAATCCCCACCAACTTTGCTGGCACAAATTGCTCCCACATTTTGTTCCTCTATTCTCATTACACCTCACCTCTTCTATTTGTCAGTCATTCTGTAATCATTTTATTTCATCATCATCATCATCATCTGTTCAGCGTCAGAGTTTCCCATAATTTCTTATGAGGTTAGACAGTCGATGATATGCTTCCAACTATTTCTGTCCTTTGCCTCAGCCTTTCCAATGCCCAATGCTGCCAAATCCTCTTCAACACACAGCCTCCATGTCTCCTTTGGACTTTCCTGGTGGGCAGTAACCTAACACTGCCACCCCAACAATTCTCCCCAGTGCCTCACTATCTCCTCCTCCTTTACACATGCCCAAACCACCTCAATATCCATACTTGCAGCACTGTACTCAGCACCTTCAGTCCACATCTTACCACCTCCTCACTAGACACTATTTCTCCATGTGATCCAAGCCATGTATCTCAGCATTCACTGATCACAGCCAACTAACACATTCTCCAACTTCTTTGTTAAAGCCCATGTCTCAGAGCCATATAGTAATACTGATCTGATACGTGATTTAAATACTTTTCATCTGTGTTCCAGTGGAATGCTCCTGTTTATCAGCAGTGCTGCTATCTCTCCACCTCCTCCATGTTGTTACTACCGTGATCTTACTGCTCCCTCCACTCCATCCTCCCTGTCTAAACTATTGCCAAGATTGCAAAATTTTCACATATTACTCCACCATCCACTTCTATGGTTTATGCCTCTTCCTCTTCTAGCAGTTCCCTTCCATTGATTCTTCCTACTCATGCTGGGCAGCAGAAATCTACCACTCTATGTCTCACAGTCCCAAACATATTTTATGGCAAAATCATTGTGTTTCACATCACTTTAATTCCTCGCCCATATAAAAAATTGTTGGATAAATTAATTTTTAAGGCAGTAACTATGACCATCTTAACCTTTTTCATTTGCTTCTGTATTACTTACAAATGAACTTTACTCTGGCATGTGAGGAGAACAAAATTACTACAGGGCATATTATCACAATACCCCATTTTAAGAGCTACAAGTCTGTTAATGTTGGTATTTATATGAAGTACATCTTCTAGTGATTTTTCAACCTAAATGACTTTCCTTGCAGCTTGGATTGCTTGGCAGATTACGTCTCCTTGCTGCCCAGACCCTGGAGATGGCTGGAGTCTCTGTTCGGAATCCAAAAAGTTTCAACTTTCTCTGGATTGTGGATTTTCCCCTCTTTGAGATTGATCCCAAAACTGGAAAGATTATGGCTGTCCACCACCCCTTCACTCAGCCAAGAGAGGAAGATGTACATTATCTCTACACTGATCCTTTGAAGGTATGTTTACAGTGGGATGCCAATATATGATCAGTAATTCATAAGGTCCATTATATCTCTCTATATATGTACAGTAGGATCTTACCAATAATGAGTCAAATAACTTTCAGCATTAATGGACTAAGTTCTCTCCCAATTAGTCCCTTGTACCAAGGGTTTACTGTATTTCATTCCAGAACAAACTGTATTCACATGTACTTGTAAGGTCACAGCGTGGCCGCATAACAGTGTGAGACAACAATAAACAAATAGTACGTCTGGTACACACACCACCACCTAGCAGGTGTTGTGGACATTGACTGGGGGAAGGAATCTGATGTATGGCCATACTTTTCTTTTGATACCTTGAACTGGCCAGGCATATGTCCAGCAGCCATCGGACATAGGTCGGTAATCTCAGACGCTTCCTCCTCTCACTTCAACTATTTCCAAAGGCTGAAAAGGAGATTAATCGGGTTGTAGTGATTCTTTTTTCACATTCACAGTATAAAAGAGAGGTCAAACTACTACCATGGCCTTAAAACTACCTACAAGTCTCCTAAGAAAGCCTTGTAAAATGTGTGTGCTTAAGTGCCAGACCCAGAGTTTTTGCTTTCACTTCTATCTCGGTCCCCTGAACTTGGCATATATCTGACAGTTGCGGGACCCTTAATTTTCTCCAGGAAATCTGATATTTGGGATATTTAGGGTCAAAAAGTCAAGGATCAAGTTCATTAGATCACTGATTGGGTTACTCGATGCTCAGCTGAGAAGTGTGTGGCTGTGACATCATCATTCTCACAACCTTCCATCATTCTTCCCATAATGACTCACTGCCTGTAGAGTATGTCTAGAATAGAAGGGAAGCAAAAAACTGTTTTGAAGCAGCAATCAGGCAGCCAATCAGGAGGCATATGCCTGTGACATCGCAACTTGATCAAAGTTCGCCTATAATCTTGGCCAGTCATTCCCTTTCATGACTCATTTCATAGTCTAATCGTTCATGTGTAAGTTTTTGTCAAAATTTCTGTTATCTTCTCCAGTGAGGTGACCTTCCTATCACACTTGAAAGATTGTGGGGGCATGGTGAAAACAAAACACAGCTGCAGTTTCACCCACAACACTTGTTAAATGCACTAGTAAGGAACTCTCCAGTGTCCCCATCACACACCACAATGAGGCATACACATACACCCAAGGGATCTGCTGCGAGAACTGTTCGTGCAATTCTTTCCAGTTGCATAAGTTACCCACATAATCTGTACATTATGTTAACTTTGTGATAGTTGTATGGCATTGCTTTTCCCACTCAATCATGTGACATGTGTATATTTTGAGTTCTTTGCATCTCAGTTTTAATGCACATAATTTCCCTACTTAACTAGACACAGTGAAATGTTTGTAGGCCAAGTCCCCATACAGGTAATGTTGAGTAGCGGATAATACAGCAGAAAGCTGAGCATTTACTGTAATTCCTCTTGTCTGAGAGATATGATAAGAGCAAGCATGCTGGACAAAAATGTGAGAAAATTTAAGATCTGAAGGAATGTTAAAGGTTGTTTATATGTAATGTTTAGAAGGCTCTAGAGGTTGCAAGAAGAGAACATATTAATATAAGTTCTCTTCTTGCAACCTCTAGAGTCTGCTAAACATAAACATAAAATAATTATATTCATCACTTAGATAATTTGCCCTTTAGGTCAGGTCTCAACATTATGACCTGGTGTTGAATGGTTGTGAAATTGGCGGGGGATCCATTCGCATTCACAACTCAGCCATGCAACGTTACATTCTGTATCATGTCTTGGGGATCGGAGAATCAAGTCTTGGGTTCTTGAATGAAGCCCTGGAGAGCGGAGCACCACCTCATGGAGGCATTGCCCTAGGTTAGTGGTGACATTATTATGTATTTGTAACATATTGTTGCTTCAATAGTGTACAAATTTTACAATGAGGCACTACTTAACCAAAAAAATTGTATTTTATCTTCATATTTGCATCACAGTCATGTTTATAAAATGTATCAAATAAGGACTACAGTCTGTGCAAATGAAAATGGCGCCAGGCAGTGACAGACTTATGACACAGAGTTGATTCATTATCTCCCTATTCATTTCAAATCAAACTCCCCTCGGGGCCCAACCGTCACTTGCCATGTGGTTGTGGTTTAAGGCAATCAATTTTCTTGTGTCTTTCTTGTCACTCACCTGTCTTTATACATCTCCAATATCAATGTCTGTGAAACCTCAACTTAACACTGATAACATCGGAATGATAGTGGCCCTGCACAAGGAGAGGAAGCTACTAAAGGAAATTTCAAATTATACGGGAGCTCCACTGAGAACAGTACAGCATTGAGTCAAGAGATTTCAGGATGGTGGCAGTATCTCACTACCACGACACAAAGAACGTTTTGGTAAACCAAAAATTATTAGCCAACAGATTTTAAATGTCATCAGACATCAACTAGCAAAAAAAAATACAACAAAGCAATCCCAGATTACTTGCTACTGTTATTGTACAGTGCAACATTATATCCATGACAAATTGAAGTACCTCTCTTACCTGCTGATGCCAAAACCAGAGCTGACAGAACGTCAAAGGAGAAAAAAGGTATTTTTGCCAAGAAATACAAAAAGTGGGGTGATGTCAAGTGGCATAGCGTACTCCGGAGTGATGAGGCAGTGTTCTGTGTGACTGGCAACGTGTCTGGCAAGGGTGCACCAGCCTAGAGGCAGTGACCCCATTAACCCCAGGTGTCGTGAAACACAGAAGACAAAGTGATGGTAGGGGGATGTTTTTCTTATGGTGTTGGTGACTTTGTATTGCTTCCTGAAAATATAATTATGACCTAAAACAGGTACCTAGAGCTCTTGTGTGTCCACCTACCAGACTCCTTTGACAATTGTGGGACAGACTTTTTCATGAAGGATGGAGCACTGTGTCACACAGCTAAAGATGCAACTCAATAGCTTACTAACTGTGATATTCCATTCTTCAGTTATTGGCTGGGTATCTCACCTGATTTAAATCCAATAGAAAACCTCTGGGCCATTTCGAAAACAAAAACTGCAAGTAGACACCTTATTGGTAACCCTCCTCAAGACAGCGATAATGAAGGTATGGGAGGAAATTGACCCGGCCACATTGCAGAACCCACCAGTTCCCTTCTTGACCATCTTGATGAGTGCATGAATCACAAGGGGGTGCCAACACACCATTGGAATGTGTTAAGTGCTCATTTTCTACATTTTCTCACAACTTGTATTTGTTTAAGAGTGCAGCAAGTTGCACATCTTTCATTTGTGCTGACTGTAATGAATCGAAAGAAAAATGCTGAAAAAAAAATGTATATATTAATACGTTGGGGCGCACATTTTAGTGCATTTATCGCCATAACACAGAACACAAGAGAGAGTGCATGGACACTACCATCCTCACACAGGCCAAAGTCTGAATTGAAGGTTGCTTTAAGATGACCGACTTCCAACTTCTCCCCATAGCACATTTCAAATTCCAACTTGCAGAAAAGTGACAGCCTAAACACTCCAGTGTTATTATGCCCATATGCACCGCTCCCACATGTGGAGTGAGAGTCCATGTGTGGCCTTGACCCCTCCACTATTAGCTGCCCCCCACCTCCCCGTCATGAACCTTTATTGCGAATGTCGGGCAAGCTACTCCAAATAGAATGTTTAGATTTACTAAACATGAAATATGGCCACAGTGTTTTGGCATCCAGACTGAGAGTTGGCAGAAGGCACCTTGAGACAAAGTAACAATTATTTGCTTTGTAGACCTTAAATGTTACAAAAGTATACAATTAGACATATTGGTGTATACTTAAAGGCCCAGAAGTAATTTAAGGACTTTCCATTTGGAGTGTACATGTAAACATGCTCATCATCATCATTAGAAGCATCAACAAAGTGAGCTGATGCCGTTTGTCAGTTTTTCTGAAAGAATAAATCAGTAATGAGCATTTCTGATGAACACAATGATGTTGAGTAGCTCAGAATATTTTCCTAATGCATTGTAGACCTCATGATTGTGACTAGATGAATGTGTGTTTTCCTTAATGAACAACAAAACAATAGTGTTATAATATGAACACACACACACACACACATATATATATATATATATATATATATATATATATATATATATATATATATATATATATATATATATATATATATATATATATATATATATATATATATATATATATATATATATATATATATATATATATATATATATATATATATATATATATATATATATATATATATATATATATATATATATATATATATATATATATATATATATATATATATATATATATATATATATATATATATATATATATATATATATATATATATGTTTTCGCACCTAATTGGTTATAGAACTGCGCATGATAGCTGAATTAAAGAATCAACAGGAATACGGTCGTCCCTCAAATAGTATGGGGGTTAGGGACCCAGGACCCCCGTACTATTCGAAAATTCATTTAAAAGTAGTGCCCTCCTAGAAACACTCCTGCCCACCTATTTCGGCACTCCTACCGGGTCCCGCCTGGCTCAGCTGTTACCCTCGGGCCAAAATTGCCAGTTATGCATTTACTGCTGTAGTCACAGTGCAGTGTTACAACACTGGGGAGGTCGAGGGAGGCGAAGCCCCCCCCCCCCCCATTAGAGGTCAGGTTATTTAAAGTTCGGTTGGAGTAGTTTCAATATGCGTCCCTTAACTATATAATATGGAGGCGGAATGTCGTGTTTTGGAGGCGCGGAGTCAATCTCCACAATTACCGTTTCGTATCTTATTTTAAGTATGATTTTGAGAGCAATAGAAACTGTGGTAGAGAGTAAGAGAGGCTGTGAGTGTATGACATGGCTCGCTCGCTGATAATGTGGAAGGGAGCGCTGCCAGGATGGCTCGCTTGTCCAGCTTGGTAACACTACAGCAGAAAATGCATAACTGGCAACTCTGGCCCGCGGATAGAAGCTGAGGCAGGCGGGACCCCGGTTTCCGTAGGAGTGACGGACGGCCTTTATCTCTACTCTTGCAGCACTCTTGGAGCACTGGCAGTTACTCCAGCAAGAATTTCTTTTTCACTATGATTGATACAGTGAACACTGCTCTCATTCATGTGGCAGGCTCTCCCTACTGCAATGTAACTCATACCAAAATATAACTTCTCCTAAATTTGAATTCTTCTGCAAGGTGAACACCTTTCTTGAATGCTTTGGGGTGCTTTCAGCAGGTGTTTTGGCTTGTCTCTTGGGTCCCATGTTCATTTTATGTGGTAATGGGGCAGCGTAGCTGAGGTTGTGCACACACACGGACTTTGGGAAAGCGCATAGGGTTCAATCTGGCAGAACCGTGTTCCTGATTTTGTGCACACGCACGGACTGAGGGGTGAGTGTTGCCACTCACGCCATGGCTACTTGATTTGACGAGCGGGAAATTTAAAAATCCTAAAAAATCTTCTATGACAATCTGTATAAAACCGAAACCGCACGTGATTCACTACTATCATGCACGCCCTAAAAGTTGCCATTTGAATCACCTGGGCTGTGTGGTACACAGTAGCTAACCATCCTTTTTCAGTGATTATTCAACACTCCCATCATTCTCCTGCTTATTCAGTCAAGTGCACATCTCTTCCCTGACAACAATAAAAGCTGCCCTGCATTTACTTGACAAAATGACCACCAAACATTGTGCAATGTTACGCAACACAACAAACAAGTTACATAAAGATGGCGCCGTTATCAATACTGCCCAAGTTGTTGCATGGGAGATTATGAGGGTGGGGAAGGGGGAGTCAGTGTTTGTAAACAAGGACGGTGGCATAGCTATAAAGGTGTGACCAGTAATGCCTCTGTTGCACCTTCTTAC
Source organism: Eriocheir sinensis (assembly GCF_024679095.1). Classification (NCBI taxonomy): domain Eukaryota; kingdom Metazoa; phylum Arthropoda; class Malacostraca; order Decapoda; family Varunidae; genus Eriocheir; species Eriocheir sinensis. The sequence goes on from NC_066553.1 coordinate 8,027,917, forward strand.
CTTCTAAAAAAGTTTCTTTCAACTATGATTGCTATTTCTGGTAAATACTAGTTGCCTATAAAAGCTGCTGAGGGAATATTATGAGGGGGCTGTTATTGTTGATAGCCGTTTTGTTGCACTCAGTTAAACAACTGTGCTGTTTGTCCCACTCCCTCACCTGTGGAAAGTTGAGCGGCTAATAAGTGAACCAAAACCCTCCCCTGTATTTTGTATGATAACAATGGCCGAGCAACCTTGAGAATCCCCCAACCATCGCTGAGTGCTGATAAGGTGGCATTGTGAGTGTTATAATAAGTATTATGTTGGTGCAGTGTTTGGTGGGAAAATATATCCGAAGAGAGGTAGGTATAACTGGCACAAAATGTAGGTAAATCGGTCGCCTAATAACTATTTAAAATTATTCCCATTGATTCTTCAATTCAGCCATGACACATATCTACTACTGCACACAGTTTCGTAACCAATTAGGTGTGACAGCAGGGGATATACATACATGCAATATAGGCTACATATTAACCCACATGTACATGCTTTCTTTTACTTTAAGGTTTTGATCGTTACATCGCTGAACTATCTGGAGCTAAGAGCATACGAGATGTTATTGCATTCCCCAAATCTCTTGAAGGCAGATGCTTGATGTCTGGGGCTCCAGGAGATATTACTGAAGAAGAAAAACAACTTTATAATATAAGTACAAAACATGACTCTTTAGCATAAGAAATAACTACTATCATCATGAATTTAGAAGGCAGTGGTTTATTAATAAAAGAGAAAAATCAAGTAAAACTGTGTCTCTCTTACATGCAAAGGAATGTTTTATATTGTGGGTATTTACTCTAAAAGTTAAATTTATTTGCAATATATAGATAATGACTAGCATCAGAACAGCTTCATGTTTTAAAGGTACCTTCAGCACTAAGACGAAGGTCACGCTTGTGTCAATAAGCATACCGTCATGAAGATTCCCATTATTTTTTCTCAGTATTGGAATACTTGGGCTATTGTATTTTCTTCCTACTTTCAGTTAAATATTTCCTCCTAATTATATCCTTTAAAAAATTAATCATCTAATAACCATAATCTGTAGCCTGAATTTTATTAAACTCCATAATTAGCACTGCAGCCAATGAATCCAGGGACCAGGGAACCCATGCTATGAATTCAGGACAGCATATGGTCCATCCAGCCTATCAGGAAGGGCATCCGAGGCATAAAAAGTCCCACTTATACAACCATGAACGGCGTCTTCATCAAACTATTCAATCCCATAAAGGAAAATAAGGACATTTAAAATTAATGAAGAAGATATCCATCCAGCTGTTCATCCTCTCAGTCAGATTGGTAAGTGAAGTGGAACCTAGAAAACTTAGGAGAAGGCAAACTGGAGACCCACATAGGATACACAAATGCCTATAGACTTGCCGTGCACTCAACTGATTGGTCGGACGGTTGTATATGTGTCACAGCAACCATAAATAAAAAAGTAGGTAGTTATGTAGGTTGATTGTATATGCAAAATATTGTAAATTGATACATTGAAACTGAGGGAGATCTGAACTGGGTTTTATTTCAAGGAGCATTAACAGTAAAAATGCTGAGGTCATCCTCAAGCCATATTTAGCATTACTTAGGCCTCATCTCAGTTACAGTGTTGATCTGGTCTCCATACTATAGAATGGAGACATCAACATGTTACAATTTGTGCAGAGGAGGATGACAAAAATGATTTATGGGTTGACAAACTTGCCATACAAGAATAGGCTTAAATATTTGAATTTGCTCTCTTGAAAAGTGAAGAGGGTGAGGAGTCTTGATCAAAGTTGATCAAATAATGAGGAGTCTTGATCAAATAATTAAGTTCTTTAATAAGGGTGTTCTTCACAAGGTTCTGGTGGAAGAGGAGCTGAGTAGAACATGCAGTAATGGGTTTAAGTTAGATAACTTCAGATTCAATAAAGACAGTCAAGAATTGGATTATTAATAGAGTGCAGCAGGCTTGACAGCCAAGTGTTGAGTGCTGATGTGGCATATTTTCAAGAAAAGGTTAGATAAATTTATGGATAGTGAGGATAGGTAGGGTAAAGTACTACAGGTGCTGTTTTTTTAGGCATACTCTTGCAGACTCCATATGTGCTTATAAATACTCCATCCCCTATATATATATATATATATATATATATATATATATATATATATATATATATATATATATATATATATATATATATATATATATATATATATATATATATATATATATATATATATATATATATATATATATATATATATATATATATATATATATATATATATATATATATATATATATATATATATATATATATATATATATATATATATATATATATATATATATATATATATATATATATATATATATATATATATATATATATATATATATATATATATATATATATATATATATATATATATATATATATATATATATATATATATATCTATATATATATATATATATATATATATATATATATATATATATTCTCTTCTCCTTTTTGTTTAACATACTTATTTTCCTTTGAGGTTGGATGGGGGTATGAGTCTCTCCCACTCTTGATGATAGTATACTCTCTCCTCCTTGGTGTTCATCCTTCTCATGTCTTCCTCCTTACAGTCTCCAGGTCTTCTCTGGTCTCCTCCCCTTTACCCCCACCTCTGCAGTTCTCCGGAGAATGTGGCCTTCCTTAATCCTTAATCCTTAATCCTTGCTCATACCACCTCATGCCTCCTCAGTACACTCAACATGTCAACATGGATATCTTATCTTCCCATCTCACATCCCATGTATCTCAGCAGTCAGCAGTCACTACTCCTCATTGTCCTCTTCAACTCTTTATTTGTTGGCCATATATCTGTTCCACATAACATCACCACCCTCACTCATGCAAAATAGATATTTACCATGTTCCATAACAATATTTAACTGTTGACCAGCAAGCTTGCTAACTCTCCATTTTCTCCATGCAGCTGCTATTCTTGTTCTCACAGCTGTCTCTGCTCCAGCTTCACAAGACATCTCTCCCAGATACCAGAATTGGTCTACCACTTGAAGATTTCCTCCATAGTCGCCTCTTCCCTTCTCTTCCCTGTCCCCTCTCTCACATGCTGGGCACCTGCAGTTCACCCCAGCCAGATTTATGTTCCTCACCCCTGAGCATCTCTTATTGCACCACTTTCCACATCCCGTGCACAGGATGGAGTTAGCACCCAAACCTCTTCACAACAACTACATAGATACCTACCTGTCTCCAGCCTCACTCCCTATTACCATCACCTTAGCTTTTTTCCATTGTAATCTTCAGTCTTCTCTTCTCCATTCCAGTCTTCCATCTTTTAAATGTGCTGATTACATCCTCCTCACTTTCTACATATACCACCAGCATACAACAATTCCCACAAGCCTCCTCATTCTTCCTGCATCATCTCCACACACAGTAGGGGGCTCAGGGTTGACCCCTGACCTCAAATCCATCCGAGGTTCCTGCTCCAACCTTCACTCATTCATCAATCATAACCAACTTTCTCAATCTCCCCTTCATTATCTTCTCCCAGTTTCATCCATTGCCCCAGTAATCTTACTCCTCAATACTTACCACAGGATAATGCATTTCCCTTCCCATTGTAGATGGGGATAGTGTAACTATCACTCCACCCAACTGGCATCTTCTCTCTGTCCTGCACCTCCTTGAACAGTCTGAAAATCTCTGCAATATCAGCTGCCTTTAGTATATCACTAGACAACCCTGATGGTCCACTTGCCTTCACTTTCTTCATCTTCAGGGCAATCTTGACCTCCTCTTCAATAACTTCTTCCACAAGCCCATCTATTTATCTTCCATGCTTAGCTCATGTGGGTTCTCTTCATTCAGTAATTCATTAAAATATACCTCCTCCATCTCTCCTTCACTCTTCTGCTAAAATATTCCCATTTTCATCCTCGACATGTATGACTCCAACAGCATCCTCTCTCCTTTCTCATCTGCTTTGCTATCCTGAACATCTACCTGCCCTCTGCACTATTAATATCTCATGCCATCCTGCCACCTTTGCTGCTTCCATCGCTTGCTTTGCCTATCTTGACTTCTTATAAAATCTTCTGCTCTCTTCTGAGTCAACTGCTCGCCAATCTCTAAACACACTCTTCTCTGCTATTGCCTGTTTCACACCTTCACACCACCACAATTTTTCTCTTTCTTTCTGTGTATGTCCAGTTGTTTCACCACAGACCTCTTTAGCTATCTCCATAAACATAATACTGCATCCTTTCCATCCACTTTCCACTTCCCCAATTTTCTCAACCAGTTTCTCCTGAAAATTTCTCCTTATGTTAGCATCTTTTAATCTACACACCTTTATCTTCCACTCCCCCTTTCTTTTTGGTCTTCTCATGTCCTTCATTTCCGTATCTGCACACAATAACCTGTGTTGCAAAGCTTCAAATGTTGTTGCAGCCACATCTGTTCCCCCTCTTGTTTTTTTCTGTCCTATTCCATACATTTTTTTTTTTTTTTTTTTTTTTTTTTTTTTTTTTTTTTACATTGCAGCCTATTGCGCCGGTAGGCTTCATCCAGGTGGATCCTGATGGTCGGTCCAAGGCTTCTTTCCAGGAGGTCCTGATGGTCGGCCCAGCCCGTTCTGGCGCAGGCGAGTGTTTATAGTGGCGCCATCTTGCATTGGCTCATGCTGCCCTCCCAGAGCTCATCTTTGATCCTAGAATCTAGAGTCCGGGTTGATAGGTGGTCTTCTGGACAGCATGTGGGTAGTTTTAAGCCACTCGGCGGCGGCTGAAAAATCCCAGCTTGGTGGCACCGGGCGGGGATTGAACTCGCGTCCTCCTGAACACGAGGCCGTTACTTTGACGACTCAGCCACCGCCTCCCCATAACATTCTCATAAGCTCTTCTGTCTCTATCATTGTGCACATTTAAATCTCATGCCATCATCACAGTTTCTCTCCATGACTTCTGAGATCCTGTCTGACAGCTTCTCCTGAAATTCCCATTTCTCTCTTCCTCTGGTCTGCCTTGCTGTGGGGCATAGACTGAAAATATATTCATACTCTTCCTTCCACTCATCATCTTGCTTTTCATCAAGAAGTCATCCCATCACACAACCTCCATTACATTCTTTACCCATTCCTCCTGCACCAAAACTCACAATCCTCTCTTCTCACTATTACCACCAGAAGCTAACTTTTTCATTAGCTGGTTAGCGTTTTTGCTAACTTTGGAAAGTTAGCGGACCAATTAGCTTCCGCTAAATGTAGTTTCTCATTTGCTAACTTGAATCCACTAAAAGATTCATACAAGTTTGTTCTGTCCGTTGTGGGCAGACATAGCACCAGTTGAACCACATGGCACAATAATTCCAGGGCTTCTACTTTTGGGTAAATTATGCCTTAACCCATCCACTGCGATTGGCACGGGTTTCACCTTCCCTGGTAGCCTGATAACATATAGTCCCAGGTCTTTCTCTGCCTCTGTGGTGAATAGTGGTGCATTTCCCATGTGGTATTGGTATGCTGGATTTCCCCTCCCGGGTGCAGGACTTTACAGTCAAAATACTAAACCGAAGCTAAATCCATATAAAAAAAGTTAGCGGTTAGCGTTAGCTTTCACTAATTTCTTTATCAGTTTAGTGATTTAGCGTAAGCGAAGCTAACTTTTTAGTTAGTGGATTACCAGTTAGCTTTCGGTTAGAGGTGCCCACCACTGCTCATACCATACCATACCTAACCTACACTGCACATGTCCACTCTTCTCCTCCAACATTTCCTGTGGCCAGGCTAAGGGTGCAGCCACACTGCACGCAGTTTGCTGGGAGGGTAGAGGGTAGCGGGATGCCTAGCGGGTCAGCGGCAAGAACAAACACGTTATCTAATATGAGTGGGTAAGCTTGGAGGGAACCCGCTTCCCGCGTCCTGTATGGCCACTCGTGTTTGTTCTTGCCTCTGACCCGCTAGGCATCCCACTACCTTCTACCCTCCCAGCAAACTGCGTGCAGTGTGGCTGCACCCTTAAGGTCTTGTCTTGAATATTTTCCCTTTTGAACCTGCTGATTCTTTGCACCCCCTGCCAATTTAGTATCATCCTTTAATACATATACACAGGGGATATGTAAAAGATATATCAGCACATATAATAAATCTGTGTATTTATGTTGTCATCCATCAAAATACTTCAGGGAACACATATACACTTATATGGCAATTAAAACACTGAAATGATGGATGTACTGTACAGGGAAATAGTTTATTGAGCATAACAATCATCTACAAAGGAATACATCATACTGCACATAGAATAAAAACAAATAGATGATGTACTCTGCAGTATTGCCGCCAGGAGCTGCATTTATGGCTATATATATAGAATAACAATATTGCTGGTATGATGCACCAAGACTGGTATAATAATAATGCTCAATAAGACTGGTATAATAGTAATGATCACTTCAGACTTGGGTGAACTGGGTCGGTTCACCCAAGTCTGAAGTGATCATTATCGTGCATTGGCAACCTGCTGTCACACGGTGTGTCCGATTTCGTGGATACTGTATGCTAGTCTACGCATAGTAAACAGTCATCAGTGTCAATAATATGCAGGCAGCAATAACAAATACCATCAATTAGTCGATTGTGAATTAAAAAAAATTATTAGTAATGTTGCAAATAGCTGTTTTGTCAATTTACAAGATTGCTGATTACAATTATTAAACAGCCTTGAAACTTTCCACCACTGAGAAAATTAGCAAGCTTTATATTAATAAAACAGCTATTTGCAACATTACTAATATATTTTAACTCAAAATCGACTATAATTGACGGTATTTGTTATTGCTGCCTGCATATTATTTACACTGACGACTATTTACTGTGCGTAGGCTAGCATACAGTATCCACGAAATTGGACAAGCTCTGTGACAGCAGGTTGCCAGCGCACAATAATGCTCACTTCAGACTTGGATGAATCAACTATAGTAGCAATTATGTAGTGGTATGGTATTGTATACCAGCATGGTAGATGGTGATGTATGTAGCAGTATGTCCCTGTCTGTGTCAGCCTGAATCATCTTTGTTACTTTGTCAGCTTATAAGGAGTGGCAATATACAGTCACCTCTCGATTAATGTGAGGGTTATGTTCCTGGAGATGTCGCATTATTTAAACATAATTTCCCCATAGGAAACAATGGAAACGGGGGATTACGTTCCTGGACACTGGGAAAGTCTGCCTATTTTGTGGATTTTGTTACTCTAACCTTAAAAAAAAACATTATTAATACATTAATGGGTCACGGAAACAGCAAGGGCGCACGTTCTCATTTTGTTTAAATTTGTTCCTCGCCTGCGTCGGCCACCGCCCCTCCCCGCCCCGTGCCCCCGCCACCCTGCCTCGCCTGCCTCCCTCCTCTTCCTTTGACTGCCCATGTTGTTGGTGACAAGGATGACTCCTTTGAGTTGATGTTTTCTAAAGAAAGAATTGCTGCATTGCATTTGTGAGTCGCTGACACAACAAAGGCGCATCCTCGTACTCACCATCACTGTCGCCGATCACCGCCATCGTCCGCTGGGTCCCCACCCCACTCTCCCTTCCACCTCCCGGGGTGAGGAGGGAGGGGGGAGGGCGAGGCGGGGGTTCGGCAGACGGCGGCGGTGACCAGGGACGCATCAACAGGGCAGTGATGGTGAGTGTGGGGACACATTTTTGTTGTGTCACCGACTTGCAAGTGTGGTGTAGCAATTCTTTCTTTAGAAAACTTTAACTTGGAGGAGTTGTCTTTGTTACCAATAGCGTGGGTGGTCAGGGGAAGAGGAGGGAGGCAGGCGAGGCGGGGCGGCGGAAGTGAGGGGAGCGGCTCGTGGCGGAGAGGGGCAGTGGCCAGCGCGGGTGAGGAGCAAATTTGAGTAGAGTGGGAGCATGTGTTTCCGTCATCGATGAAACTCGTGTTAAACTGAACATATCGCGTTAGTTAAACGTATCTCCTTAAATACCAATTCATGTTAAATCAAAAACGCATTATTTAAACTCATTTTAATCGAGAGGTGACTAAACCACTGACCTGAGGGAGCATTCTGCCACAAGGCCCATAGTTGGGAGTTAAATCTGCTTGTTGCTTTTTGTTGGCAAACTGACGTTGTTCCATAATGCCCAGTGTTGACTTTCTCCTTAATGCTGCTTCTTGATGACATGCTGGAGGTCATACTTCCCCCGCACACACTTAAGCTTGACGCCAGGTGTGTCCCTCAGTCTGCCAGGACGCACCAAAACAATATTGTGTTCTTGCAGGTTATGTCCCTCGCCTGGTACGTAGGCAATCATGTCTCGCCCTGTAGTGAGCCGCACCAACACACACCTGTCAAGGAGGACGGGAGAGATGTAGCTGGTAAAGTTCGGGGCATACACTATAGCTGCTGTGGCCCTTGAGCCTGTGGAGGATAAGAACCTATTACCCTGGGATGCAAGGCCAGTGTTGACATTCAAGTTATCACAGTTTACTGTCCTAAGGTACCCTGTGATATACTAGTGTATGTGTGTCTGCATGTGTGCATAACAATGATATAAATTATCAAGTACGTGTATAGGTAATAAGACTGTTCAAGTAGTTAGTAGATGTACTGGTGTGTGCAAGTGTATGTATCAAGAATGGGAACTAGTTGTACATGTATGAGTAGTAAGACTTAACCCTTTCCTTGCTAAGCGCTCGCAACGAGACTATCCCCCAAGGCGCGCTAGGGCACCCCAGCGGGGGAAGGGGATCTCCTTTAACTGCTGTATCAAAAACTATTCATCACAGCTACAAAATAAAAACACCATTGGAAAGAGGAGGCCAAGATCTATAAGATTCACTTATTTAAGCCTCACCTGCAAATGTACAGGCATGTTCAGGGGGTGTATTTTGCTGTGAGTGTGACTGGCGCTCGCAGCAAGCTTTTAGCACCACCAGCAAGTGATGCTAGTGCTCGCTCTTTTAACCTCTGTATCTCAAAAACTATTCATCACAGCTATATATATAAAAAAAAATTTAAAAAATGGAAAGAGGCGGCCAATATCTATAAGATTTGGTAATGTAAGCCTCTCCTGTGAACGTACATGCATGTTCAGGGGGTGTTGCCTGTGAAGACACATTTATGCGTGCACAACGGTCAGCCGTAAGCAACTACTGAGTAGATCTCTTGATGATGGGGTGCTGGCAGGGCAGTATTGCCAACTGCAAAATTTACAACTATTTGGTCAAAATATCAGTCATGTGATAGGTGAAGCTATGCAAAAATGTCGCTATATTGGTCAACAACATCCACCAGTTGCTCGTCCGTAGACTTTCCGCACTTTTCCGCTCTAGGCTGATATGATTTTCCACCAAATTTCGTGGAAAACCCACTGAATTGGCAATGCTGTGGGGTGAGAAATAATGTTGAAACACTCTCATACGCGGGAGATTTGAGTGCGACTGGAGCTTGCAGCGGGCGTTTAGCACCACTGGTAAGTTACGCTAGTGCTTGCTGCAAGCATTTAGCAACAAAAGGGTTAAGGATTAACTACTGTGTTTGTTGGTTAGTTGTTGACATCAGCAGTTGGAAGGAAAGGTGAGATAGTTCACCCTTAACCCGTTCGTGGTCAACCACGTCACCTGACGTGTTAATGTTGTTACTCCCTCTGGTCAACCACGTCATATGATGTTTTATTTATTTATTTTTTCCACGTGAATGAAGTGCCTCTAGCGGTTTATAATTACATTTATTGAAGTGTCAGGCATCTTTTCTCAAGCGATGACTTTATGCGTGGCAGTTTTATTGGTTCAGAGCATGCTTATACAGTATGGCATGTAGATGTTGACTCGGCGCTCTCACTGATGAGCAAATTCAGCTTCATTTCAATGAAGAGGAGGGTAATACTGACAGTGAATCTACAATAGATGATAGTGATAAAGATGAAGATTATGTTTTTCAAGAAAGTGAAGAAAGCCAATCAGCAAGTGGATCTGAACATTATCCAGCAGACACAGCAGCAGCTGACTACTCCTCAAACATATGCTCTGGACCATCACCTACTCAACTATCTTCTCCACCTCCAGGTGTTTATATCCACCACGTGGTGGCAGAACAAAGATGGCAAGACGGAGTTCATCAAGCGAAGATGAAAGCAATGCGTCTCGTCCAAGAGTGACTGCCCCACCCGCCCGTAGTCTCACTCCAGCCAGACAGACGCCTTCCCGCCGATCCTGTAGGTCACGTGTTATGCCACATTTCCTTTTTATGTTTCCTGTTCAGAATTACTAGCCTATTTTGAGACAACTTGTGTTCTTATAGCCTAGTCATACACTATCATAAGAATGTAGTGTTGTACAAAAGGGAACACTTGTTATGCCACATTTCCTTTTAATGTTTCCCATTCATAATTACTATTTTGAGAGTAATTGTGTTCTTATAGTGATACAATATCATAAGAATGTAGTGTTGTGCAAAAGAAAAACAATTGTTAGAGGAAGAGTTGAAAATAATATCTCAGTGGTGAGATTACGTCTGGCAGCGCCGCGCCACAGGTGCCAGTTAAATGCCGGCGGGGCATTTAAAAAAAGGTAAGGAGGAAATTTCCATGTTATTTTCCTTATGTGGAGATATTTTTGGGTTCATTAGGCCAAAAATTTTGTTTTGTAACATAGGTAAAGGTGAGAAGGGAGTTAACATGATCAGCAGCTGTGGCTGTTTCATTGATTGTGCAAATTCGACTTTTCTTTTTCACGTTTCTGCCTATGGCGCTGGTAGGGTTTCTTGGTGGGGCCTGGTGGTTGGCCCCAGCCCATGGTAGCACAGGTAAGTATTTATAGTGGAGGAGATTCATAAAAAAATTAGGTAACTCACTTATGCCTATATCCCAAACATCAGGCTAGTTTCTTCCAACTAGACGAAGATGGGAGACTGCTACAACTATCATGGTATTACATTATTCGTGCCAGGCAAGGTTCTTGCCCACCTATTGCTGATATGAATTTGCCGCCAGCTGCTGAAGCTGCAGAGACCTGAGCAGTCTGGGTTCACGCCTGGTAAGTCGTCAACTGACCAAATACTAGCGCTTTACGTACTGGTGGTGTGCCAAGGTGAATTTCAACAGGGGATGCTTGCAGCCTATATCCATCTCAAGAAGGCCCCAGCCCGTATTGGCGCAGGCAAGTGTTTATAGTGGCACCATCTTCTCTTGGCTCATGCTGCCTCCCGGAACTCATTCTTGATTCACTTGGACGGTTTCCTCTAGAGTCCGGGTTGATGGGTGGTCTTCAGGACAGCATGTGGGTAGTTTTAAGCGACTCGGCGGTGACTGAAAAATCCCAGGTGGTAGCGTGGGGATTCGAACCTGTGTCGTCCATCACACAGTGAATGTGGGGCCCACACGCTAACCCCTCAGCCACCGCCTAGTCTTTCACTGACTTAAGTTCTTCCTTATCTCTTCTTGGTTTATATGTGAAGTTTTTCTCTTTCATTCCGAATATTATAACACTTTTTCTTATCCGCTACATTTCTCACTAAATTTTCATTCTTTTTTATGACCTTGACCACCTCTTTTTCTATATTTTCCTTCTCTTCTTTTAGTTGCTTTTCAATTATTTCCTGGAAGTCTATGTTAGCTTTTTCATGTTCTATTTTCCATGTCTTTATCTCACCCAGTATTTCCTCACTTACTCTTTCTTCTTTGCCCATTACCTCTCTCAGGTCTTCATTTTCCTTTCTTACAACTCCTAGTCCTTCCTTTACCATTTTTTCATATTTCGCCAACTGCTCTTTCAACTTTTCATTTTCCTGAACCAGTTTTTTTCCCTGTCTTCCAAACTAGGCTAGCCAGTAACTTTCCGCACAGTTGGAGCGGCAGCGTGTCTGTGACCTTGAGCGCCAGAAGCATGCTCACGCTTGCCACGCTTCCTCAGACCATGCTGAATCTGATGGTTGAATGCAATCTGAATCACTGTCTCTTTCAAATTTGTCTACTACAATCTTTCTCTTTACCAATACTTTCTTTTTACCCCCTCCCATGCCTCCCCCTCGGTCACGACCGCAGGAGCTATATGAGACTGGTTGGCATCAGTTGATGACATACTTCTACTCTCCATGGCCGCTAAAGAACAACTAATATGATGATGGTGACTACATGGTGCGAAAGAGGGATGATGTTGCCACACGAGGTTCCTTGGAATATATGTCATCTTAAGATGTCTGGTGCAGTCTAACTCATAGCATCTTGAGATGTCTGGCGCAGTTTACGGGTTAAGGTTACATACATATATTTCATTAACATTGGTCAATATGTATCCCTGGTATTTTGATTTTGATATATTTTTTAAACTACAGTAATATTTGGCAGTGAACATCTCAGTAAAAGTATGCATAACTTATGACAAAATCATTGAAATGAGCTGATTTTAATAATGCCCTGGATGATCTTAACACAAACATTCCTCATACTCTTTCCCTATACCCTATCTAAGAAAAAATAATTAAAATTTTTTAAAATATATACAAAAACTATACATTTCTCTTTCCACCCATATTCTCTTAGAGAATAACTCAATAATAATGTACTGACCCCCATGCTTTCATGCAGGTTAAAGTTCACAATGATCTCACTTATTGTTCAATCAACCTTACCATTCACTTCCATGCAATAGCAGAACTGGGCTGTTTATCTTGTGGTCTCCTTGTATTTTGTGCAATAGCTTTAGGTTAGGAGAGGCATGAGTACATTTTAGCATTCACTTACTTGCGGTTAGCAGAGTTGGGCTTCTTTGGTTTCTTAATAAGTGTTTTGAGCACCACACCACGAGCAAAGGGTCGGTTCACAAGAGGATTCTTATTTTTTCGTTTCTTTTTTATGGGACCAGTGCGGTGCATCTGGTTCAGGCTGGCCAGGCACGTCACACTGCTGCTCACTCCTCGGACCTGCTGGGAAGAAAATTTATGCTGGAGCACAAGTGTTCAGCTAATGCCATGTTAGATGGGGGAAGGAGAGTACCATATTTCCCGCCATATAAGACGCACTGGAGTATAAGACACACCTATAATTTTGCAAGACATATTTAGAAAATAATAAAATACTCCACATTTTCCCTAAACTTAATGTATATGCAGTATTACATTTGGCCACCTTACTTATAATTATGACTATGATATCATATTTTGCTTTGTGCCCTTCTCTGTGTTCAAAGTGTTCCACTGTTGGTTGAAGAGTCATAGTGATGTTGAATATTCTACATATCATGAAAATATGAAATGAAGTGCTTAGATACAAAATAACATATACATTTCAATATAATAATAATATAGATACATTTGCATTATGTACATCTACAGTACCCTCTCGAGTTTCGAGCTTGCTTCATTCCGAAGGTATAGCGCTAAACTCGAGGTATGTACGTACTAAAGACTTCCCTAAGAGGTATGTATCTATATGTACTAAACATTGTACGGGATAACCTGAGATTTTTTTGTTTTGAGAGAGAGAGAGAGAGAATACTCGTTTTCAATTAAGAATAGCCTATCAATAGCTTCTGCAGATATGACAGGATAAACTATCATCATACTCTTTATTTTTTAATATGGTACACTTCACTTTTTTCTCTATCTCTATCTATCTATCTGTTTATCTATCTTTTACACACAAACACAGACACACACACACAACTAGGTAAATACATCAATATAGTTGAGGGATTAGTGCAAACACGGAGATTGGCTATTAGGATTGAAGTAAAAAGTGTGCGTGTGTGTGTGTGAGAGAGAGAGAGTTACCTCGTTTTTTTTTATACCCTTTTTTTTTACTTTCCAGTAGCTTCTTTTCACTCATTATTCATTATTGTTTTACACTATTGATTCGGTACCAGTACTTAGTGTTCATGAGCGTTATCGTTGTTCAGATGAGTATGATGCTAGGTGTTACGAGTGCAAAAATTTGAAAACGTCGGATTGGATAGGGTTAAATCAATCAATATTTGTACCTTCGGCATATACCGGGCAGGGGTAACTTTTTGAAATTTTCTGAGTGAAAGAAGTGTTCATTATACTCCACAAAATGCAGCATATTTCATTCTGGGGACATCTGGGAACTATTGTGTCAAACAGAGGTGTTTTGGGTGTTGGTTTCGTACCAGTAACAGTAACCCCTAAGCCTACCAAAACCTAACCATCAGGGTATAAGACACAGAGAGACTTTTCGAATCTTCTTTTCTGAAAAAAGTGCGTCTTATAAGGTGGGAAATACGGTATATGATGATTTAAGTGTGGACAAGTGAAAATGAAGCTTCTGCTACAATCACAGTCTTTGAATAAAGTTGAATGAACAGGCTTCAAAACATAATACACTGCTATATTTTCTAAAACTGAGGTTGCTGTTGTGTCCAAACAGAAATATATTAAGATTTTGCTGTAGCAACCTCTTCATGAATAGTTTCAGGAGAGAACAAGGTAGTAGACAAATGAGATAAAATTCAAATTATGCCATTCAAATAAATCTATTGTAAAAATGTTGTGGTTTGCATTATGATGTACCTAATTAACACTAATATATATATATATATATATATATATATATATATATATATATATATATATATATATATATATATATATACAGTAGAACTCCATTTAGCGCGAGAATTAGGTGGATGAATGCAGTCGCGCTAACTGAATTCGCGGTAATTGAATAAAGTAACCAATATGAAAAAAATTATTTGGTGCACACGTGGGTCTGACTTTTGGGTTTGATACTTACTCAAAATAATCACTCACATTAAAAAAACAACCCTACGATTGGTGAGCTCTGAAAACACGCTTGTGATTCGCTGGGAGTCCGATGACGTCATCGCCGGCGCTCACCCGGTCAGCGGCCTCGCTGCCTTAAGGCAGTATCACACTTGGACAACCGGCAAATCCAAATTTTCCGGGTGTGCGTCACACACGGCCAAGGTTAGTTGCCCATATCCACATCCACAACGTAAACAAAGCACTTGCCCTGTATCAACGCTGCTGCGCATCATGGCGGCTTGTGCCGCGCATCATGGCGGCTTGTGCCGCGCATCATGGCGGCTTGTGCCGCGCATCATGGCGGCTTGGCGCAACTTTCAAAATTCAGTCGTGGTGGCTGCTCGTGCTAACTGAGGCTTTCGCGCTAATTAATTTTTTTCTTGGTAGATGGTGGCTCGCGCTAATTGCGGTTCGCGCTAATTGATCTCACGCTAAGTGGGGCTCTACTCTTTTTTTTTTTTTTTTTTTTTTTTTTTCAGCAAAGGAGACCGCGCAAGGGCACAAAAAAGTACACATTAATAAAAAAAAAGCCCGCCTCTTGCTGCCCTAAAAGAATCCAAAGAGGTGATACTCCTCTTGAAAGAGTTCAAGTCGTAGGCAGGAGGAAATACAGATGAAGATGAGCATAAAGTCCCGAGTGCAGCGGGAGGGGCTGCGGGGGGAGGCATGCAGTTAGCAAGTTATATATATATATATATATATATATATATATATATATATATATATATATATATATATATATATATATATATATATATATATATACATTTGTACCTCAAATAGTGCGGGGATTAGGGACCCAGGACCCCCGTACTATTTGAAAATCCATATAAAATTACTGCCCCCCTCTAGAAACAGTACGGAATCCGGGTCCTGCCTGGCTCAGCTGTTACCCACGGGCCCAAGTTGCCAGCTATGCATTTTCTGCTGCAGTCACTCACAGTGCAGTGTTACCATGCTAGGGGGGTCGAGAGGGGCCCCCCGTTAGAGGTCAGGTTATTTAAAAATCGGTTGGAGTAGTTTAAATGTGTCCCTTTACTATATAATATGAAGGCGTAATGTCGTATTTGGGAGGCGCGGAGTCAATCTCCACAATTATTGTTTCATATCTTATTTAAAATATGATTTAGAGAGCAATAATAGAAATTGTGGTTGAGAGTAAGAGAGAGTGAGTATATGACATCGCTCGCTCGCTCGCTGACAATGTGGAAGGCAGCGCTGTCAGGATAGCTCACTTGTCCATCTTGGCAACACTACAGCAGAAAATGCAAAATTGGCAACTTTGCCCGGCGAGTAGAAACTGAGCCTGGCGGGAAACCCAGATTCCGTAGGAGTGCCCACTCCTGCCCACCAACTTCTTGTTTACGGTAAGAAAATGCCTATTTATGAACAAACAAAAGGACGGGCTTTATCTCCACTCTTGCAGCACTCGCAGTTACTGCGGCAAGAATTTCTTTTACACTATGATAGAGTTTTTTTTTTTTTTTTTTTTTTTTTTTTAGCCTTAGCGGTAGGGCTTCTTCCGTGGATCCTGGATGGGGTGGGTCCTGCTTCTTTCCGGTAGGTCCTGAGCGTTCTGGGGCGCAGGCGGTGTTTGAATCTAGAGTCCGGGTTGATAGGTGGTCTACAGCGGACACTGCTCTCATTCACATGGTATGCTCTCCCTACCACAAAGTAACTCATTCCAAAATGTAACTTCTCCTAAATTTTAATTCTTCTGCGAGGTGCACACTTTCTCAAACGTTTTGGGATGCTTTCAGCAGGCGTTTTGGTAGAAAAGTATTGCCACTCACACCATGGCTACTTGGTGCAATGAGCGGGAAATTTAAAAATCATAAAAAAATTCATCCATGATAATCCGTATAAAACCGAAACCGTACTATTTGAGGGATGACTGTATATATATATATATATATATATATAAATATATCTATATATATATATATATATATAAATATATATATATATATATATATATATATATATATAGTCTGACACCGCCGATATATATATATATATATATATATATATATATATATATATATATATATATATATATATATATATATATATATATATATATATATATATATATATATATATATAATTCATAAGCAAAAAATATTTATTTACCTGTGAGAATAGTTGTTTGGGGCTTAATAAACTTTGAGAAGACAAGTCACAGGGGTGCACAGTGAAACACTGTCTGCTTGAAGTGAGGGCTGTACAAGTGACACTGCCAAGGGATAGCGATGACAAGGGTGTGTTTGAGGCAGTTGGCAGGGGAGGTAGCCTGCTGTGAGGCCAACTGTGAGACAACTGTTTGGTGCCTGAAACATTTAGATCATGACATACAAAATACTTTTAAATTTTATTCTAATTTGAAATAAAGAGTAAAACAACTGTGACTGAAAACAAAGATGTATATCCTTAGTATGCAAATATTACCCATCATGCAAAATATCTAGGGTCCTAATAATAATATTATAAAGAAAAATACTTACTTCTAGTAGTCACTGATGTCAAGCTTAGCCTACTGAAAACAGCCCCCAAATTTCGAAGTGCCATGTCTGAAAGAAATGGGAAAAATCAGTATTAACAAACAGTAACAATGATAAATGTTTGTGAATATTTTTTGTGTAAAAAAGCACCGAGAAATCGACTCCAGAATTTTTTTTTTCCATTTTTGTCTGTCTTGCCGTTTGTATTTGTTTGATTGGCATGAAATCTTCACATGATTGTTTACACATTGTTTACGTTCTGGAGTATGATAAGGCATCTGGTCCCCCCTTCATAAAGGTATTAATCACTCAAAGGTGAGGGTGTCAGAAGGTGCCACCTTCCTCACTGTAGC
The DNA here is from genome assembly GCF_024679095.1 of Eriocheir sinensis. Taxonomy (NCBI): domain Eukaryota; kingdom Metazoa; phylum Arthropoda; class Malacostraca; order Decapoda; family Varunidae; genus Eriocheir; species Eriocheir sinensis. The sequence goes on from NC_066553.1 coordinate 8,045,604, forward strand.
CAGATTTTATCCCAGAACTCTACAGGTTGGGCCTCATCTTTCTTTTCTGTTTTCTTCGTCTTCCTTTTGAGTGTTGCGTGTCTGGTTCTTTCCTGGTCCATCCACTGCAAAGATTCCTGTAGTCTCGGTTCAGTCCCAGGGAGATGCATGATGATATTTGCAACTGTGTATCCAAAGGATGTTTCACTATGAACTCAACTCTCTTGAGGCTAGAAAACTTGACTTTATGGTACCTGACCCAAACCTTTGAAAGCAAAGATTCATTGGGGTTCTGGGTAGCAGCCTTCAAACTTTTCTTGAGGAGACTTGAGTTGCCAAAATCTTTGTAGACCACGTGAGTCACACTATGATGCAATAGCACGGGGCATATAAATGTATTAGAGGGACGCCGTTTTTTAAATTCAAGAAAAAATAAGCTTCACTACCTGATATTTCATGGTATCCCCGACATGCTGAATGAGAAAAATATTTTTCGTGGAATTAAAAAATATTCGTTAAAAAATCAACCCCAGACGCTTCCCTTAAAAATTTAACTGCAGTTTCCTCCATCAAAATGACACATCTGTAGAAATCTTTTAACAGCATTGTAGCTATATTGCAGAATGAGTACACTCACCTGGCTGGCTACCCCACAATTCATGATTTGGATGGTCATGGCAAGAGTGTACAACTAGGCATATATTTATAATAAATTATTATTATTATTATTATTATTATTATTATTATTATTGTTATAATCAAACAATATTGATCTTGGCTACATTGAAGAGAGAGAGAGAGAGAGAGAAGTTACAATGAAGTTAAAAAACAGATATAGTATGTACTATGGTCTATGTTATGCATCAAAGAAAAATTTGTACGGGACATGAGATTGAGCGGCAATCATGTTAGTGCTTGCTTGTACTGTTGTACACTGCCATGTACAGCCATCGTCAGAGGCAGTCATGGTGCACCGCCTTGGGTTGAGTGACGAACAGATTTACTCTGAGTTATTCATTTAGTATTTAATTTTGAACAATAACTGAAAAGTCAGAATGACTGAATTACTGATTCTGATGACTGATACTGATTGACTGATTGAGTCCGATTCACTGTAAAAAAGAAAAAAGAAAAAAACATTTCTGTGAGTATGCTGCGCTGCAAATGTCTTCAATAGTTTTCTAAATACCGCAAAAAGTACTGCAGGAATTTTTACTGCGGTCCGCAGTGCGGTATTTTCAGAAAGTTTGCGGTAGTGCAGTCCTTTTTTTGTAATGCGGTCTACCGCACTACCGCACTAAGTACCGCACTTGCCCACCTCTGTGGTTTTTAAACAATGCTAATGGCAGCTGGGCTGGTATTGCGCGAAATAACTCCTCGTACAAAACTTATGATGTACCATAAACCGGGGTGACTTCGGCCAGTTTTCAAGGTTTTTTGCTTATGAAATTTTTGTTTTTAGGCCTAGGATCTATGCTGAGTGTGCATTTATTCATTAAAAAATGGTCATTAATTTTGAAAAAAAAATTATTAAAAAAAAATAAAAGATGTAGAGCACAGTTTTAGTTTTTTTTGGAAGGTTAATGATTACATAATCACCACAAGAAGTTTCTATAATGGTAGGGCAACATTCAAGTGTGTTAGGGCTCTTTGAAGTGCACACTATTTTCATCTCATTTATCAGAGTTTATCATGATGCATTTCACCAGAAATTTATTCTTGTATATGTTATTTTGTAGCTAAGTACTTCTATTTCATATTTCCATTGTATGTAGAATATTCAACATCACTGGACTGGCACCCCACCACCGCCGTTACGGACCCAAAAATTAACTTGAGTTCATCATTGGACAGGCTCCGCGCGGGGCCCGGGCTCCGTTGATGACATCACTGACGGTTGACAGATCCATGAAAATGGAATGGGAACCCCGCCTTAGTCACCTCACAATATGTAGTTATATTTAGATGTCCGAAGTCACCCCATTTTGAGCTGTCTTTCGACATGCCTCCATTCAAGTGACATTTACAGGTGTGTAGGATATGTTAAGCACCCCTGAATCATTTTAAATGTTCTAGTTAAGCACATACCTGTCAAGCTACTGTGTTGTCTTGCCATAAGATTTTGCATTAGAGACCATAAGTTTGTGTATAAAAAACGTAAGACTTGACAAGTATGCTTCCAACAGGCTCAAGCAGGGTGCACGAGGTACACCCCCCCCCCCCACACACACACACACTAACCGTAACAGTAACCGTTACTCAGCACGCTCACATGAATTTAAATATAGCACGTACAATATATTTCAAATTGTTCAAAACAAGCATATTAAAAAAATACACATCGCAAGCAGAGAAAAAACGTAAGATTTTCAACTTACGGTGTAAGACTTGAAAATCACCGGAATTACGTAAGACTTACGCAAAAAACGTAAGACTTGACAGGTATGTAAGCATGTTTCTGATTGTTTTCTCTAGTTTTGATATTGTGTGTAATACAGATTGTTCCTGCCAGAAGAGGTTTTCCAAAGGGGGTAAATTTTATGAAATATCAAAAACACATATTGTGCTCGTTTTCAAAACAGAAACGTGTCTCAAGAAAACAACATTCTTATTCGAAAACTGTAAGGCAAAGGACAAATTCTGACACTAAAATCATCTAGCTTGTTGCAACTGGCTACGAGTTATCAACTTGTCAACTTTTTATCCACTTTTTGTTCAAAGTCACTCCAGTTTACGGTACAGTTTCTGATATCACCCCATTATTCTCACTAGTATTAATAATTAATTAATTTATGTAGCTTGTACTGCTCGAATTGGCAACAGTACTACTTAGTCATACAAAACAATGCAAACGGCGGCCGGGTCGTTTCTACACCCGACGGAAAAGCGGGATAACAACAATGCATGGGCGATCCTCCACCGATTTCATTTTTGTATAGTAGTTATTTGATCGCCCTGTATTCTATGGTAACATACCATAAGACAGCTATGGCCTACGAAAGGATCATAAACAATAATAAAGGAGGCGGTGGCTGAATGGATAGCGTGACAGCACCGCGTTCGGGACGACACGGGTTCAATCCCCGCCCGGTGACACCAAGCTGGGATTTTTTAGCCACCGCCGAGTGGCTTAAAACTACCCACATGCTGTCCAGAAGACCACCTATCAACCCCGACTCTAGATTCTAGGATTAAAGATGAGCTCCGGGAGGGCAGCATGAGCCAAAGCAAGATGGCACCACTACAAACACTCGCCTGCGCCAGAATGGGCTGGGCCGACTATCACACCCCACCGGGAAGAAGCCTTGGACCGACCATCAGGATCCACTGGGAAGAAGAGTACCGGTGCAATAGGCCAGGACGTAAAAAAAAAATTAAAAAAAAAGTTTGCAGTTGTTATTGGATAAGACGAAAAACAGACCCTTAAAACACCCCAAAGAAGAAAAAAATCAATAAAAATTTGTACATTCGGCACATAATGCGCAAGGCATTTTTTATGTGAAAAAAAGGTGCGCGTTATATGCCGCAAAATACAGTAGTTTAAATATGCTCCCCCACCTAAATACCCCAACTTCCCACGGGTCCCCCAAGATTGTTGGAGGAAGGGGATTAATTCAGCTTTTTCTTTACTTTTAAGTACTTCCGCCTTCATATTATGGTTAAGGGACTATATATTTAGTCCCTTGACCATAATATGGAGGTGTAATATCGTATTTTGGAGGCACGGAGTGATTCTCCACAATTACCGTCATCTGTAGTAAATAAACTTTGCGTCTGTCTAACTAGGAGTTTGTCTCTGGGCATATGTGAGGTCTCTGTTTATAAAGATGTGTCTGAAGCAGGTGTCACGCAAGTTATTAGCATTGTCAAGTAGGTTAGTTCTTAAATCATTGTTGTCAATCTTGACCCTGAACAATTACATTTCTCTGTTATACGGTACTGATGTTAACAGCTTCAGTGTAAGGAGGATAATGATGTGGGTGTTTGTTGATTGTACTCTTGAATAGACCAGTCAGGAGCACTCATGTGACAAGACATCATAAGCTGAGGTCTCTGCAGACAGGTCAGGCCATTACAAAGCTTAGGCTATGGTGACTGTGGTCAGGTAATTACTCAGGTAACAATACATCAGATCAGGTCTTGGGAGACAGGTCAGGTCAATGTGTAGCTCAGACTACAGACACTGGGGTGGGCCGCACGCTGAAGTAGCACCAAAAAAATGTGGGCCACCTGAGCATCACCTGAAAGGCCGCTCGGGTTTGATCAACACTCCAGTTAGGTTAGGATTTTCACTGAAGCGCCATGAGTTGCGTGGCAGCATTATATCTGGCATTTACCCATTCTGTCACGTCAAACTGATATATACATATTTTGTACCATCAGAATGGTCACCACTTGGAGAGTACAGGTGTGTCCCTCCCCGATTGACAAATCGCATTTCTGAGAACGAACGCAAGCAACTACCTACCTGTGTCACTTCCTGAATGTCAAAATGAGTTTCTGTATTTGAATGAGGCTGGACAAGAGCAGTGCCAAGCCTGTATCTTGTGGGGAAGGAAGAAATGGGTCGGTCGCCGGGAGCCTCGGGGGCGGCCTTGATCTTGATGTCACAGGTGGCTTGGGATTTCTCCACACAGTCCACACTCCCCAGCCAGCTCGGCCTTTGTATCGGCAGCTCCTGTGAAAGAAAACCCGGGGCAAGATGTCCTTGCCTACATCTTGCCCGCCACATGCTCTCCAGGAACTCATTCACCGCCTCAATCACTCGTCCATTCGTCTCTCCACTCAGCCCCAGCAGCAGCACCATGACCACCATCCACTCCCTTCCAGTCCTCCCATTCACTTCACGTCCCATCTCACTCAGAAACACCTGCATCATCTTCGTTCTCTTTCTGTCATACTTCTTACATTCCACCACTACATGCTGTACAGTCTCATCCACACCCCTGTCACACATCTGGCACACTTTGCTGCGGGACTCAGGCCATTTCGATCCTTGCATTCACATCCAGACACTGCGCTCTAGCACGGAAAATATCACCTCCCAGGCTTGCCTCATACCACACCTCACACTTTGGGGCCTCTTTCTCCCTGTACCAGTCGAGGGTTTCCTTTCCTTTCATCTCATTTTTCCACTTCCTCAATCCCTCATCTTTTAATACTGCCATAAAATCTGTCACATTCTTCCACTTTCTTCCATCTCACGCAAACCCCTCTCCATTTCTGTTTGTTATTCTCCATTCAAGCACATTTTGCCTATCTTCAAAGGGTCGGTACACCCATATACTTAGCGTAATATTCCTGTCTATCATTCGCCCACATTTATTCGCCCATTTGCCATCTCTTATATTCCACAAGTTAGTATACTTTTCGTGCTAATCTTGCATCCTCCATTTGCTCCAGTCTTTCAAGATTGCCTTTATTAATCTCAAATCAAAAAAACTTTTTCCAAAAAATACTTTAATTACTCCACTTTAAATTTTACTTATAAAAAGTATATGAATTACATGAAAACAAAGTATTCTGTATAACTCTTGAGAGGTGTCCAGTGCCCCTGGCAGCCAGTGCGTCCTCAATGTTGCAGGAAACGTCACCGCGGATTCGCGGAACAAATGTAAAACACTCATTTTACGTGCGCAGATTTGGCGGTACTGACTTATCATGGTGATTTTTTATTTTTTATTTTTTATATATATCTTCGCCTGTGGCGCCGGTAGGCTTGCTTTTGGAGGGGCCTGATGGTATGGCCCAGCCCGTCGTGGCGCAGGCCAATGTTTATAGTGGCGCCATCTTGCAGCAACATACCGTAAATTTGAGTGTGCAATATAAAATTAACATAATTACTCATTCCAATCCATGGCACTCATCAAACAGCACACTGGAGTGCTTTGGACACACAGGCTTACTGCAGTGAATGCAGTCTGGTCTGGGTGGCTCCTTTTGCTGGACAGAAGAGACACCTCTTTCTGCTATGTGACACTGCTTCCAGCTAGTTCCTATAGGCTCTCATGGGATGTCGAAGCAAGACCGAATCGCTGAGCTTACTTATAATATGGAAAATATGGAAAAAAGAGAACATTTACAGTTTTATTTCACAGTAACACCGATACAGGAAACCATGTACTGAATGACACAAGGGAAAATGGCGATTTTCCTGGTTGCAACGTGATGCAAGTACTCTAATGAAAGTGTCCCCGTTTTAGTTTTTCAATGACAAAAACACTACATGTTTTGGAGGTTTTTACGCCTCTGAACCGAAAATGTCCCCGGATTTTGTCTCAGAAATCTGGTCACCTTATTGTTAGTACAATTGAGGAGTTTATTGCATGGGCGTAGCGGGATTCTTTCCAGGCCACCGGTATGTACCACCCAGTCATAACTTCCTGTCAGCGGACGCTTGCCATATACCAGAGGCGCTGGCGGCAAGATCCCACGAATCTAGATGCTCGCACTGCTATGACTACTGTTGCCCGTCATTTGACTGAACTCCGTCAAAAAATGAGGAAAGAATATTGGGGTGCCTTTTTAAATGATGTACGTGCCACAAAATCCATAACAGGAATTTGGCGTTTTGTAAATCGGGTGAGAGGTCGGGGCCGGCCCCTCGCCAGTGATCCTGACCCAGCTGGGAAGGCACGTGAATTGCTAAACACCTGCAGCCTCACAGAGCTGCCCTAGACTGCCATAGGCAACGCAGACTAGGTAAAGGTAAAGTTGGGGGCATACGCTGTGGCAGCGCGTGGCCTCGGTGCTCATCTCCGTGACATTGGCCCTTGAGCCTGTCGTGGGAGGGAGCCCATTACCCCGGGACACAGGGCCAGTGTGACATCCGGATACCACAGTTTACCTTCCCCAGGTTTCCCAGGATGAACAGCTAGGTGAGCACGCCGACTACCCGGGCCGGGATTCGAACCAGGGCCCGCGGAATAGAAGCCAGGCACGCTGACCACTAGGCCACGGAGGCGTATAGCCAGCGTTGAATACAACTTGTCACTTCTTGATGATACCTGTGTACCCATAACCCGTGACAAACTGCTTTGTGCAGTTAAATCGGGCAAGTCTACAGCTCCTGGTGCAGATGGGCTCACTTATGATGTTATCAATGCCTTACTAGTCATAAAAGATAGTCCTATCTTAGATTTGTTTAACATGTCTTACAACTCACAATGCCTACCATCTGCCTGGAAAACTGCTACAATCATTCCCATCCCCAAGGGTGACGGTAGCTTTAGACCTATTTCCTCAACTAGCTGTCTGTGTAAGATGATGGAAAGGATACTACTTAGGCGCTTAAACTGTACAAAGTGGGAGATACCATGTCACGGAATCTGTATGGCTTTATGAAGGGACGCTCCACTGGTGACTGCTTTATTCAGTGCTTAAGTTCTGCAGGTGCTGTTTGTCGTGCTTTCATTGACCTTAAAGGTGCCTTTGACAGAGCCAATAAAGAGGTTATATTGGAACAACTTACTTTAAAGGGCGTTAAAGGGAAATTACTGGGGTGGGTCAAAGACTATTTGCATGATAGGAAGGCTAAGGTGTGGTTCCATGGAGCCTCTTCTGCTGAAGGGAGTTTTGAATTGGGCACTCCACAGGGAGAGGTCCTTAGTCTTTTGCTCTGTAATATTCTCATGGACAAAACTGCACAGTACCCCTTTCCTCAGGTCACAGAAGTATTTATATATGCTGATGATATACTTCTTCAGCGTAATGCTCCACGGACGCTTACCTTAGCCCTCCACCAGCTTGAAGACTTGTGCACTTCTATGGGTCTAGTATCGACATAACCTAAAGCATTTTTAATATTTACTCCGGCGTTTCAACAGTGGACCTGCAGTTCTCTACATTCTGGATCTCAAAATTCATTAGAGACCTATTGGACCAACATCTAACTCAAAGCTGTCTTCGCGCCAAAAGCAGCGTTAAAGTCGCCCATGACGACGATTTCATTTCGAGGTGGACAGTGATTTAGCTAATATGGAGTCGACTGCAAGTGATGCAGAACACTTACTTCCTCCTCTTTAGTGATATATATACACACACACACATATATATATATATATATATATATATATATATATATATATATATATATATATATATATATATATATATATATATATATATATTCCATAAATAGATAATGTACAGACTAGCAGTGAGACAGATCGCCATGCGCAGGTCATCGCAAGATCCGTAACAATGGGGGCTTCCCCGTGCCAAGCCACAGGGCTCAAGTTAGAGTCGATGGTCTATAGTGCATGGTTAATCAGCCGCTCAACATCAAATGGCTGCAGCTGGCAGGAGTTACCAATTGCTACCTAGAATAAGAAATTCAGAAATCTCAAGAGCATTTCCAAGATAATGAGTCCCAGCTCTTGAGGCATTTTGTTCGTTTACTTTAACAAAAACCAAGTCTATTGAGACATTTTTTGTGATCTTTTCTTGCACCCAACAGGTGGTATTATGTTTAGTCTCATTCTTACAGGATATAGCCTTAAAGCACATTTTTATTTACATTTTACGTAAAAAGTGATTGATTGATTGATTGATTGAGGCCAAAAGATAAGTCGATCCCTCCACTTTCAAAACTGAGGGAGCCCTGCTCCTTCTGCCCTTGTGGCTGCCTGCTCGGTGCCATTATTGCTAGCAAGCCTTCAGGATCTCCAAGATGTCCGGGTCATCATCGGTGATCTGGGCGCGCTGACGGATTTCCTCGAAAGTGTAGTCCCGGAGCAACTCTCCGTTCTCGAACACGGGCACCAGCAGATCCTACAGAGAGAGAGAGAGAGAGAGAGAGAGAGAGAGAGAGAGAGAGAGAGAGAGAGAGAGAATCTTAATTAAGTCCATCAATCCATATATACATCTCTAAATAAGTGTGAACAAAACAAAGGGTGAATTATAAAGAAGCTTGAAAGAACCGAAAGATTGGGAACAATATGGTAACAGGACTAAAAACACGATTAACAATGAAACAAAAGGTGAAAAGCTTCATGCCGATCATTAAGAGTGGATCGTAGTGATACTGCTTAATGAAGGTAAATTTGGATTAGCATAAGCTAATTTGAAGACCACTGCTCAGGGCTCCTGTGACGCACCGTTTCTGGGTCACCCTGTCCCTGCTGGGCGGTGGTGTACTGGCCGTCGCGGCGGTGGAGGCTGAGGCGGCCCTTCTTGCTGGTCTTGCCGGGGTCTGTGACGGGATCCTTGTACACCTCCACCTCCCGGCCGCCTACCACTGCCAGGCTGCACTTGAAGGCACACTTCTGTGTGTCTCGGTCCATCTATAGGGAAAGGGATGGGCGTGCACACATATAGGAACTACAAAAGTTTTGTGACTTATGTAACAAGGAGCTAGAAGCCGAGAACTTGGACCAGGCTAAAAGACTGACCGAAATGAGATTATAAGTGATGGCGTTGCAGGCCCACAGACCAAAAAAAAGAAATGGTGTAACTAAATCTAAGGAAAGATACATGCAGCCACAAATTATAAAACATAGAGAAAGAAAATAACACTCTGAGAGGAGAGGGGCATAAAGGACAAACAACTGCAGGAAAATATCACTAAAATTGATGAAAAATATTATGGATGTTGAGGAAAAGTCGAGGAAGAAGGATCTGTAGACCTAAGAAAGATTTTAGACCAGCAAAGGAAAGAAAACTAGGATAAAGATGAGGAGGAAGGGATCAAGGTGCTGAAATCAAGACTAGTGAGAGATGCAACTGACGAGAAAGTGCGATAATTGTAATCACTGGGCTGGTGGAAGAACGAATGCCGATAAAACAGTAAGGGAAAGAGAAAATTGGGAATAGTTAAAATATTGTATTTATAGCTCTAAAGTTTTGAAGTACAGATACAATATCTTAACCATTTCCAATTTTCTATTTCGTTCTTTCACCAACCCAGTGATGAATCTAAAGTTTAAAAGGTGATCATAAAGCCCCGGAGGAGATTTAGGTGTGTAGGTTGGGAAGGTAGGTGCAGAGAGGCGCAAAGACTCCTAGGATTAAGGTTCGAACATAAACCAGTATCATCATAATGACCAAGCCTCCAAATAACTGGATCTTGGCTTTGACCCAGGAGACTTTAAGTCCCTCCTCAAGCAGCACTTCGAGGACCTCCAGCGATTCCACGAGAAGTACGGGATCATCAGCAAACACATGGTCAGTGACTTTGATGTTGGCAACATATTCTTCACAACGACATTGATCAGCAACATTGCCTAATGCCCAGTCCATGCAAGTGCTGAAATGTGGAAGAGCAAGGACGCGCCCTTGCCTCATTCATGAATTGACAGGGAAGATCCGGAAACTAACGCCTGCCCCACACTTCACAACACTCTCAGTCTCAGAATAAAGGCCAGTCATCAGGTCAATAGCCCTTGTAGGAATCCCACGGATCCGCAGAATGTTCCAGAGTGCCTCACGATGCACTGAGTCAAAATCCTTCTTGAGATCGACACAGACTGCGAGTAGCCCTTGTCTAAATGCACGTCGGCGTTCCACAAGGAAGCGAAGCGATCCAGTCAATTGTTGACTAGCCGGGCGTGAACTCGGACTGCTCAGCAGGTCTCTGAAACTTTAGGAAATGAGATCGAATTCGCATCAGCAGCAGATGAGCGAGCACTTTGCTCGGCACACAGAGCTGTGTAATACCACGGTAAATGTTGTAGTCCTGTTGGTCCCCTTTCTCTTTCCAGATCTGAACAACCAACCTTCTTTTCTTGTCAAGAGGAATGGCAGCAGACTACCACACGGCAGACAGCACCGCATGCAACCATGCTTCACTCCCAGCTTTCAGCATCTCCGCACTGATATTATAGACCCCATGCAGCTGCCTTTCCACCCTTCAACTTCCTCACAGCCTCTCTCACCTCCGCAAGAGAGGGTAGAGTTTCGTCTATTGGTGTATCAGCAGCCGCCATCTGTAACCCAGCCAAAGGGTACTGTCTACTTGGGGAATCTGCTATGTTCAACTGCCCTAAGTACTCGGCCCAACGCGCCTGATCAGTCGTTCGGATAGTAGTCAACTCGTCTGAGGTGCGGATTTGGAGTGGAGCTTTTCCAGAGTCGGGAAGGATATAGTTACATCTCTAGAATCATAAATATGAAATAGGAAGCGTGTGACGCCATCATCCTGCGCGAGACGACTGCATGAGTATTCTTACACTGTGGTTCCAGACATTTCCAAAGATTCGTCATCTGAGATACAAACTAATTCGGAGAGGCTACTGGCTGGGGATAGCGAGTTCAGAGCGTGATTAGACCACGGTGGAACATATACAAGCAAAACAAACAAACAAACATACCCGCTGTAGCAGTGACGCCCCCGCGCCGAAGCCCACGCTTGCGGCAGACCAGCCGTTTTCCTTCAACACCTCCAGAACATCGGCTGTGCAAGGGAACGAAGACGTCAGCAGGCCAGGAACTACAGAGTGGGGGTTACTTCTACCCCCCCCCCCCCCCATACGTATATTTATAGGTTACATGATTAAAAAAACAAAGAACCTCATCATTCCTAGAAAATTAATGGTATTAATAGAGAAATAAAACTACTTAATTTGCCAACTGCCTCTCTGTGGAATACTGTGTTTTATTACATAATACTGTAGAGCATCGATTTTACACAAATAAATTTAAAAAAATTTATCCAGTTCGAGACCCTGAACTTGGGAGACATCAAATCTAAAGTTTTTGTTTCAGAACGAATCACATTTGCTGGATAATAATGACCACCTTGATAATACGCGAAATTAATCAATGAAAAGCAGGCCTTAAAATTAAAAAGTAAAATAAATACAAAAGTATGGTAGGCGAAAGACCAGTTCCTAATGGCTCTGGCTGTGGACTAGAGCACGTTTAGCCTCGGAATGCCAAGCAGCCTCTTGGCTACTGAATCCCTCCAGATCCCTGACTGGTTGAGGGTTAGAGAATTAGAGCGAATGCTCATCGTTTGTGTCAAACTACGAGACTTCTGATATATCTCTCCTTGTCTCCCTAAGGAATGCTCTAGTCCGCTATACAGTGCTACACCATCCTAGAGGACGCTAATCTTGTGCATTTCGTTCATCATTTCTTAAGCCCCGTTCACACTGTGCCGACTCTGGGCCACGACTAACCACGACTCTAGGGTACACGAGGTCTTGGGTGTCGATGTGAAAGGGTCGGGCATGTCTTGAAAGAGGTCTTGAGACTGTTGCCGAATACTGCGCCGACGTCGTGACGGGAGTCTGGAGTCGTGAGGGTTAGCACGACATGCTGGCAACTAGTTGGCCGAATGTCCCAGACAGTCGGCAAGACACCAAGACCACAATAAAACCTACCCCTCTTCTTGGAGCGTGGGAACCAACTTGTCAAATGGAAAAGTCGCTGGGTTGTCGTGGCCCAGAGTCGGCACAGTGTGAACGGGGCTTTACTCCACGCCATTCTATACAACACTTACCCTTCCACTATCCTCGTTCCGGTGCCACAATCACTCACCAATTATTTTGTAGTTTACTCCGTCGCCAATCACCACCATCAAGAAGGGCGGCAACATTTTGTATCCCTTGCTGTTGGTCTCCACTCCAAAGTGCTTGCCTAGAATCTCAAGGCACTGAAAGAAGGGCAGGGGTGAGCCTTGTACCAAGGCCTTGCTTAATAATTGTACCCGTGTTTTAGCTGGCTGGTCGTTCTTGAATATTGTTACCTGATTGTTCTGATCCAATTATTGTAACTCAATTATTTTATTCATGATTGTTACTTCTAGTCAGTCAGTAATGTTACGGTAGGAGAACATTTCAGTTCATTAGCGCTCAAACAACAGTGACTGAAAACAAAATAATGGTGCCTAATTTAAAAAGTACAAATTTCCTAAAAATTCGACAAAAAAAATAAAAGGAATGCAAAGATCAGATGATTCCCCTATAGAGGAAGCGTGGCTAAACTTTAAAATGAATTACATATGAATACATATGTGCACCTAACATCACCAAAATGTGGGGTACAAACTTGGCGCAGGGACTGTTTTGGGGGCCATTGAAGGTAACGGGCTAAAGAGTGGCCTATCCGGATATTTTGTTTTTATTTATTAATGATCCGCGAGACATCCTGGAGTTAAATCAAAGCATGTGCTTATCTTTGTATTCATTCATACACACACTGGTAATATTTCTGTGGGGTCTGATTTACTCATTAGAGTGAAATTCTAGTGTGATAAACAGTCACAAATTCGTCTCACTGTTAAAAATGAAACTAGTAATTTAAGTTTTGCCACCATGAAATATACACAAATGGATAAATATGAAAGCTCACGAAGTCACAATAAGTGACATCACCTGCTTTGAGCAGTAAAAATATGCTATTTATGGTATCTGACACCCGCAAAATGGCGTGGGAGCAGCCTATTCCTCGGAGCTACAGCCTCAACGTTGCCAGATTGTCGTACTCAGCCGATTATATTTCCCGACTTCCTACCCCAAACTGTCTTCTGGGCTCCAATAACGAAACTAATTTATAGTTATCGTTAAAAGAGTTAGATTCTGATGTTTCTTGGCAATAGTTAGGCGTCAGAAACCGTTAAATACTATGCTCTGAGTACGACAATATGGCAACGGTGGCTATACGTATTTTCATATTATTGTTCTGCTGTTGTTTATTCAATGATGTGTTCAAGAAAAAGAATACTCATAATTTTAATTAGGTTTTCGTTATAAGGATTCTTTATGAAATACAATGGACCGTATTGGCAATAACAGGCAGCGCCACACGTGGCCACTCGGTGAACTGTCAAAGCAGTACTTTCCATAGAACTCAAGCTATGTACTAGAGTGCGTCTCAGGCCGCCTCCAGGATACAAGGCCTTGGTGCCGCCACCGCTCCAAGCCAAAGACTGCTCACACTTTACTCCTACCCGATTTCCTGACTCTACTCTATGACATGGAGAAAAACTGAAATCGGGTAGGAGTGAAGTGTGTGCATTCATCGGCTTGGGGCGACGGCGGCACCATGGCCGTGTATCCCTGAGACAGACTCAGACTCACTGTAGTCTATAACTTGAACTCTATGGAAAGGACAGCTTGGAGTTGAGTGGCCACATGCATGTGGCGCTGCCTGTATAGCCAATACGGTCCATTATAACGCTACCTCCTCTACCTTAGCCTATTGACCTTTTATAACGACCTCTTCTCAGTTTATGACGTAACCAAATCACAGGACGTAGTCTATCTTGATTTCCAGAAAGCGTTTGATAAAGTTCCACACATTAAATTACTTTATAAATTAAAGCAACTAGCTATTGACGGTCAAGTACACCAATGGATCGCGAATTTGCTGAGCAACAGACAACAGAGTGAACTCAGAATGGGCGCCTGTCACTAGTGGCGTCCCTCAGGTCTCGGTTCTTGGCCCAGTGCTCTTCATTATTTACATCAACGATGTGGATGTTGGAATCAATAATCTCGTAAGTAAATTTGCAGACGACACAAAGACTGGAAAATCGGTTCTCACTGACGACGATAGACAACGCCTCCAAGAGGATTTGTATAAATTTTCATCTTGGTCTGATAGATGGGAGATGCCCTTTAATGTAGATAAGCGCCAGGTCCTTCAAGTTGGAACAAGAAGTAAGAAGTTCGATTACGAAATGCGCGGCATCAAACTCACAAGCGTTCAATGCGTTAAGAACCTGGGTGTCAAAATCGCGTCAAACCTCAAATTCTCACAGCAATGCATCGATGCAGCAAATAAAGCGAACAATGTTGGGCTTTATTAAAATAAACTTTTTATTAAAAAAAATAAAGAAGTAATACTCCCGTTCTACAAGTTTAGTCAAACCCCACTTGGAATATGCGGTACAGCTTTGGTCTCCCCTCCATGCAAAGGACATTGCTAAATTAGGATGTTCAACGTCGGGCTATAAAAATGATCCCTTCCTTGCGCAACAAACCCTACGACGAAAGGCTCTCAACCCTTAACATGTTCTCTCTTGAGAAACGTCGCCTCCGAGGAAAATTGATCGAATGTTTTAAAATACTTAATGGCTTTGCGAGTGTGGACAAATCAAAATTGTTTATGATCGATGACACTTTGCGGACGAGGAATAATGGCACAAAATTTAAATGTAAACAAGTAAATTCAGACTGCACCAAATTTTTCTTCACCAACATTATAGCGCGAGAATGGAATAAACTCCCACCTTCAGTATTCCAGTGCAGTACGATTAATTCATTTAAAAACAAGCTCGACCGCCACTTCCTTCAACTTGATATTCACTTAAGTCAAAATTCAGTCTTGGTGGCATTAAACATTAAATTTAATGGGATTTTACTTAGGTTTAAGGACAGACCAACTAATCTCAGTAATCTGGACCATAAGGTCTGTGTGGTCTGAATATCTATGTAAATCTATGTAAATATCTCACCCGCAGAGCTACCACTTTCGGGTCGCCGCTGTCAGGACGTAAAGCCAACCTCCCTCCCTTCTTGGCGTGCTCCAATACCAGCTCCTTCAGCTTCACGCCGAAGATCTCGTCACAGCACTGCCACAAGTTGTATGAGTCCACCACGCACCCCACTTGGCCTGCATGACGGAGAGATGAAAGGAGGGGGTTAGCTTAACGCTGTGAGAAGCTTGTCCACACCAGGAAACTTTGTTTGGAAACATTGTTTCTAGTCTGTTTCATAGGAGTTTCCGACTGTTTCCCAACTGTTTCCAAACTGTTTGGAAACAGTTGGGAAACCAAATTCCCCAACTGTTCCTAAACAGCTTAGAAGCAATTGGGAAAAAGTTGGGAAACAATTTTTACACTTTTTTTTTTTTTTTTTTTTTTTTTTTTTTAGGAAGGCGGTGCATGCCACGCAACCCCCCAGACGGCTGGTTATTTCTTTCCCATCCAGGAATGGTAAACTTCGAGAGTTTGTGTGTGTGTGTGTGTGTGTGTGTGTGTGTGTGTGTGTGTGTGTGTGTGTGTGTGTGTGTGTGTGTGTGTGTGTGTGTGTTCTTACCTAATTGTATTTTTACATTGAGCAGGCAGGCAGGCATTGAGCAGCATTGAGCAGGCTCGTATTGTTCCGATTATTAAACCATTTTGTCATACAATTATTTAAATCTGCAAATGTTTTTTTTTCTTTTTTTTTTTTCTTATGTGCTGCCTGTAGCTCCGGTGTGGTGTCGTCTGCCATCCCGTGTCGTGAGACATCCCATCCTGAACTTTGCATCGTGGAACCCAATCTTTACAATCACAGAGTAACTAAGTGAAGCATCTAAGTGTAAAAAAAGTACCAAGGAGGACCTAAAAAGCAATACAAAGCGGAACAGGTAACAAGAAGAAAAGTGATTGTTGGTATCCTTTTTTTTTTAGTATTTCGTTGGGTATAGCGTTGGTATAGCGTTGGGTGAGGGTACTCACCGCCAGGGTTGGCCCTGATGAGGTTGCTGTGTGCCTCAGCCTCGGTCTCCCTGCCCCAGGAGGTGACGGTGGAGTGCTCGGAGAAAGCCCCCGAGTATCCCCCGACGGTGTCCACGTGGTAGTACTTCCGCAACAGGCATGTTCCCGCCACCGTATCTGACGTCTGGAAGACAAGCGCCTCAGTGCTGCTTGCACCTCACCACGCACCTTACACGTTCGTCAGTAGTTTTCACGGACACACGTGTTTTTTTTTGTGTGTGTTTTTTTGTTTTTTTTCATAGAGAAAGCAAATGGTGCGACAGGACACATATAAATGACGGGGTTTTCATGTTGACTGTTATTTCTATTTCTAATTTTCTTCAAGGTGAAATATGACCTTCATTACTTATCCTGGATAAACAGATGTTGCATGAAGATTCACAATATGTCCTCTTATTTTCACTGTCATCATTCTCATGAAATAAGTTATTAAACTAAAATTCAGTTAAGTTTCAGTTCAGAAAAAGTAATACATGTCAACTTCCTATCCTTTTATATAGGAAAATTATTAATTGTGCAAATTAATTACGTCCTAGGCCTCCCCTGTTTTCCATTTTCTTAGAAACGAAACAACTGAGAAGAAATACATTTAACATCCCCTCCTTCCATTCCCCAACCCTCCTTCCCCTCTCCTCTTCACCGGAAACTTATAGGACGCCACACCCCTGACCGGCGCCCTCAAGGGGAAGCTGTTTCCCTCCACAAGCTGCCGTAAAACACGACTCGCCTCACCTGGAAGTTGACCATGTGGGCGGCGCCTCCAAGGGCCGCGCTCTCCACCGAGGACACGCCGCGGTACCCACAGTCGTGAAGCTGAAGGAGATCAAGAAAAGAACGATTGATTGATTAGTTAATTCGTTATTTCAGTTATTAATATACTGACTGATTGAAAATGTAGTTGAAAATTATATAAAAAAAAGGAGAGTGGTTATGCTCATCTGTCTCCAAGCAGGTACAAGGATTATAGAAATGCAAAAGTAAAATGAAGATACATGTTTAATGCAAGAAAATATAGAAACAGCAGATGGTGATGTTCTAAGCTCATTCAAACACAACCTTACAGGACTCTTTCAATATTTCCAGTAGCAGTGACAGAACATCCACGCATTCCAAGATATGAAAGTGAAGAATATATAAAACACGAGAACGAAACCGAAAATGGGGAATGGAAAGAAAACGAAGGTGGAAATGGTGAGTAAAAGCCGAACCGAGCATGGCAAGTGAAGCTGACTCACGCTGATCTCTGCAAAGGCTGTGGTCTCGCAGGTGAGGCGGTGGTAGTGGTGGATGACCTGCTTGTTGACCCGGGAGATGGTGGCGACGGTCATCGGGTACCACACCTGCACCAACACCGTCTGGGGGGAGAATAGTAGTAGTAGTAGTAGTCCTCTCTCTCTCTCTCTCTCTCTCTCTCTCTCTCTCTCTCTCTCTCTCTCTCTCAATGCATATACATGCATTGAGAGAGAGAGAGAGAGAGAGAGAGAGAGAGAGAGAGAGAGAGAGAGAGAGAGAGAGAGAGAGAGAGAGAGAGAGAGAGAGAGAGAGAGAGAGAGAGAGAGTAAAAACAAACAAACAAACAAATACAGAGAGAGAGAGAGAGAGAGAGAGAGAGAGAGAGAGAGAGAGAGAGAGAGAGAGAGAGAGAGAGAGAGAGAGGCCTAACTTATCACCCCCCCTCCTCCCTATGTGTGTGTGTGTGTGTGTGTGTGTGTGTGTGTGTGTAAAAACATCTGTATTTTGTTGAACGTTTATCTTAATCACAGTGTGGCAGTAAAAATTATTATATGTGGCCCAGCCCGAGGAGAGAGAGAGAGAGAGAGAGAGAGAGAGAGAGAGAGAGAGAGAGAGAGAGAGAGAGAGAGAGAGAGAGGAAAAAAAGAAACAAACAAATGCAGAGAGAGAGAGGCCTAACTTGTCATTCTACACGTCACTTTTTTCCCGCGCTTTGGAAAGCGCGCGAATTTTTAGGGCCTATTATTTGCTCTAATTATTCATGTACTCTGAACTGTTGTAATACATCAAATTACATTTTTCTCATTGATGACATACTATTAGATTTATATTTCCGCTTTTTATTATAATGTTAATATTAACTCGCAAAGGAAAAATATCCGGCATTTAGACCTCCGCAGTTTAAGGGTTAAGGGGGCCTTGTCCGCCCTCGTATGGAGTATGCATCTCACGTGTTGGGGGGCTCCACTCACACAGCTCTCCTTGACAGAGTGAAAGGCTCTTCGTCTCATCAGCTCTCCTCCTCTTAATGATAGTCTTCTACCTCTTAAATTCCGCCGCCATGTTGCCTCTCTTTCTATCTTCTATCGATATTTTCATGCTGACTGCTCTTCTGAACTTGCTAACTGCATGCCTCCCCCCCTCCCGCGGCCCCGCTGCACACGACTTTCCACTCATGCTCATCCCTATATTGTCCAAACCCCTTATGCAGAGTTAACCAGCATCTCCATTCGTTCATCCCCTTCACTGGTTAACTCTGGAACAGCCTTCCTTCGTCTGTATTTCCTCCTGCCTTGACTTGACCTTTTTCAAGAAGAATGTATCAAGACACCTCTCCACCCGAAATTGACCTCTCTTTTGGCTACTCTTTACTTTTATCTTTTAAAGGAATGGCGGGGAGCGGGCTTTTTGATTTAACTTTTTTTAATGCTCTTGAGCCGTGTCCTCTGATGTAAAAAAAAAAAAGTAGTAGTAGTAGTAACTAGTAGTAGTAGTAGTAGTAGTAGTAGTAGTAGTAGTAGTAGTAGTAGTAGTAGTAGTAGTAGTAGCAGTAGTAGCAGAAGTAGGAGGAGAAGGGAGCTAGGAGAACGGAAAAGAGAAAAGAATGGCACTAATTTTAGCACTAACCAAAACCATGTAATATTTACGAGTATGATGCATGGCTGCGCTGAACTATACAAGAGTGCATAATTATGATGATGTTCCCATTTATTATTATTATTATTATTATTATTATTATTATTATTATTATTATTATTATTATTATTATTATTATTAGAACTGAAAACGCAGTATGTAGTCGGGTAGGCGGTGGCCAAGTCGACAGAGTGACGGCGCCGCGTTCAGGAGGACGCGAGTTCAATCCCCGCCCGGTGCCACGAAGCTGGGATTTTTCAACCGCCGCCGAGTGGCTTAAAACTACCCACATGCTGTCCAGAAGACCACCTACCAACCGGACTCTAGATTCTAGGATTAAAGATGAGCTCCGGGAGGGCAGCATGAGCCAATGCAAGATGGCGCCACTATAAACACTCGCCTGCGCCAGAACGGGCTGGGCCGACCATCAGGACCCACCGGGAAGAAGCCTTGGGCCGACCATCAGGCCCCACCGGGAAGAAGCCTACCAGCGCAATAGGCCAAGACGTAAAAAAAAAAATAATAATAAATAAATAAATAATGTGTGTGTGTGTGTGCTCGCTCTCCCGCATGGTGCTGTAGTGCGCTTGGAGGGATAAAAAGTTGATGGTACAAAGAAGCGCCCTTGAGGAGTGACTGGCGCGCTCATTGCGACACTTCCTCTACCACCACCACATCATGCGCTGACCTTGGTGATGAAGGGACGATTGTTAGGGTGCTCTCTCTCTCTCTCTGATGATGATGAGAGACGAAATATGAAAATAGCAAAGGAGAAGGGCCTGTGTGTGCTAGTCCAGGATCGATCGTCACCAGATAATATGGTCATCACATAAAAAGAGTTGAGGAATACAAAAGTAGCAACCTATTAATCTAAGGTAGTCCCAAGTCACACAGACATAACATATCAGAATAAAATAGAAGTCTGGGTCTGCCATCCTTAAGTGAAAGAAGATAGAAAGAAGAAAGAAAGAAAAGATACAAGGAAAAAAAGAGGGAGGCATGTGTGCAAGGCAGTTGACAGAAGTGATAGTTAGGGGGGATCTCTCTGACTGGGATGAGGGGCCAACTAGAGGACATGAAGCTGCGACGGGCCAAATTTGTGGCTTTACCGTGTAGCACCGACAGGCCAAATTTGTGCCATGATATAAACCCCCCAATATAGATGATGCATAAATTGATCACAAATGCTTTGATATATATTTTGAAATGGTTTGAGTGAGTGATGATTTTTTCAGATTTTTCTCGCTTAGAGGGACCATTAAGAAACATGATCCCCGCTGCTGACGGGTTAAAATATATCATGAAATATAGACATCTTTCCTAATATATGCACCCATCATTGGAACATTTTAGACAAAGAAGTTGTTCAATTAAAAAGATAAATAAGGTTAAAGCCAAAGTTCACCGGTTTAGACTGAGACATCGACTATGACTGAGACAATTGAGACCATCGAGTGTAGATCAATTTCCTGTATATCATAATTAACCCGGTAGCAGTGAGGATCATGTCTCCTAATGGTCCCTCTAAGCGAGAAAAATTAATAAAAATCATCACTCACACAAACCATTTCATAATATATATCAAAGCATTTGTGATCAGTTTATGCATCATCTATTTTAGGGGGTTTAGACCATGGCACGAATTTGGCCCGTCGCTGCTACACGATGAAGCCACAAATTTGGCCCGTCGCTGGTACACGGTGAAGCCACAAATTTGGCCCGTCGCTGCTACAAGGTGAAGCCACAAATTTGGCCCGTCGCTGCTACACGGTGAAGCCACAAATTTGGCCCGTCGCTGCTACACGGTGAAGCCACAAATTTGGCCCGTCGCTGCTACACGGTGAAGCCACAAATTTGGCCCGTCGCTGGTACCGGGTTAAACACACAAAAAAAATCAAAGCACACAATATCATGCCCATTTCCTCTGTTGCCTTGCTCGATCACAATGAAGAACTATGAATGGGTGCTGCTATGCATAATGACAAACTTCTAATTATCAAATCATTATGTACTTTTCCAACAATAAAATGAATGATCAACGAGTATATTTTCCTGTCCTTTTTTTTATATTTTACTGTCAAACACAAATACGTAGTAGAAGCAATGATGGCCACGAGAGTTGGTTGATAGGGCAGAGTGCGAGGGAGGGCGGAAGTGCATGATTGCTGTGTTAGTGGGAATTACTCAGTGGTAAAAAACACCCTCTCTGGCCAACACCCCACTCTCTCTCTCTCTCTCTCTCTCTCTCTCTCTCTGTTACCATCCCTCCCCTCCTCACCATAACAATGTTGCTACGCCCCTCCCACTCACCTTTTTCCTTTCCTGCTCATGCCACCCTATCGCATCCTCTATCGCTATTCTCCCTCCCTAACCAAATTTCTCTCGCCACTCACATTCGCTACACTCTTATGCAGAACAAGCGACGCCCAACCGTGCTAAATTATTTTGTATCAACGTGCATTTTTTTTTTTCTTTCCCTTCCTTTCGTCCACCTGGATCTAGCATTTTCTCAGCTTTAAGAGGGTTTTGTTCACATGTTTCACCTTTGTGTCAAAACAATAACCGTCAACTGTATTATATTATATTGCCTCCCTGGAGCAGTGGTTACTGGGTGAACTGTACGCCGACTGCCCCAGTCGGCGTACAGTTCACCCAGATGTTCATTCCCTTCAGGATGGTTGATAAATGGATACCTAGAGAAACATGGGGAAGGTAAATTGTGGCAATCTCAGACTTCACACTGGCTCGTCCCCTGCCTGGTTAGCGGAATCACCATAGTCAGAAATGTGTGTGTGCGCCTGTATGGGTTGCAAGAAGGTTTTAATAAAGGTGGAAGCGGGAAGGGGCCGCTCAGAATGCAGCCCGATCAGTACCTAATGTTTGGGACTGGTGCAAAGGGGCAGCTTAACATGTCAGTGTGACTTCAGATGATGGAACGGACCATTAGTTAACTGTTAAGCTAATGTGGCTTACAGGGATGGAAGGGGCCGTAAATTGTAATGGTGTGGTTTGATGTGGCTTTCAGTGATGGAATGGCCTGCAACACCGTTACGTCCCGCGTCGCCTCAGACTGCGCTGTGCTCCCTAAGAAGTTCGTGTCTACCCAGAGTCACATTCATCCTGGCTCTGCTCTTCTTTAATATGTTTCACTCATCAAAAGAAAGAAGTCCTTTCATGTTTATTCGGGGTCTCCTGGAAGCCTAGTACTGCACCCCTACATTCGAACCCCAAACTCCACCCATAACACCCAACCCCACCCAGCAACTCCCGTCCCAACTCTCAACCCCAATAAACACTCTTAACCAACACCCCCGACCCCTAAACTCCACTCTAACCCCCATCTCTAGCCTCTACCCCAACCCTTAACCCCCAATCACCACCAAAACTCCCAACAACAAGCTCCAACCAGCAACTACCACCCCAACCCTCAGCCCCCACCAGTCATAACACCCACCCCCAGCCTCCACCCCAATCTCAAACTCCAGCCCCTAATCACGAAACTCAACTCCCAACCTTCACCCTAACCCCAACTTCTAGCCCCCATTTCCACCCCCACCCCCAAACACCACCCTCCACCCCTATCACACCACCTCCACCCTCATTCTCCTACTCCCACCCCAACAGCAAACCTCCACTCAAACCCCATTGCAATCCCAAAAGTAAACGCTCACCCCCAACTCCTAATTTCCAATCCCAAACCCCTATCCCCAACCCCCAACCTATGTCATCACCCCACACAACCCACAACTCCCTCTACCTCCCTACACTTCCCTCAACCCTGTCTTCCATCCTACCTTCAATCCCCTCCATTTCCATAACCCCCCACAACCCGAACCCTTCCACACCCAATGCTCTCCCAACCACTCAAACCACTCCCAGCCGCACACCGCCTCAACACTCCAAACCCCTGCCATCACCAACTCAACCCCAGCCCATCAATTTCCCCCCCCCCCCACACCCCCACCACCACCATCTATCCCATCCATGGAGTGACTGCTGCTTGTGCTACACTGGACAAAATTACTCCCATTCTTATACCTGACACAGTCTGTGAATCAGCTTCGTAATTTATTACTGTAAATATACTGTAACAAGTAAGAAAATACTGTACATGATATCCAATAAGCGCGGTAATGTATTCATGATCACCAAGAAATGCGGTGAGGACAATTCATCACCAAGGTGTGCTGTCTCCTTTACAAATACAAGTCAGAAATTTGAAAGCGGCAAGCATGTACTGCCAGGCTGCCAGCCTGCCACATGAACCATCATGAAATGTCACACGCGGACACTTGGTCTGGCCGGCCGCTCATGGACATCAATGTAGCCACTCCTCTCCGGCTTGAACAATATGGCCGACTGACAGTTTAGTGGCTTCAAACCGCGAGACTCCATGCCCCCCCCTATTCATCCTCCCCTGACATAGTTCACACTTCCGTACTTCCACCCCCTAACCCTCACTCCCCCAACTACTCCTCATCTCCCTTTCGAAATGAAATAATCATTGAGCATAAGTTTTAGAGAACACCACTGTTCATTTCGCTGTGTGAATATATATAAAAAAAATATTTCGTACTCATGAATATACTATAATTATTTTTTCTTGTTGTTATTGTTTTCTTTTTAATTCACACACCAAGCTGAAAACATGTAGGCACCTACACTCTATCCTGCTAAACGACTGGTAAAACAATTAAAGGATGGAAGGCTCCTACTTTTTCGTCAGTTTATTAGATTGTTGAAGTACCGTATGACACATGTTTCACTTCGCAAGAGTCGGAGTTTCGAGAAGCGTGTCGATAAAGCACCTGGAATGTACGAACTTATTGTTTTAGGGGGGGGCGGGGCGGCTCTAGACACCTACAGCCCAGGGTAGCTACTCAACCGAGTAATAGCTGCATGATGCAAAAAACGTAAATTATATGTAAATTCTATCCTATCTCAATTTATGAAAAGCAACGCTCAGAGGACTGGTGTGTTCCGGAGCTGTATATGCTTGGTGCAGTGGAGAAATTACACACACACACACCATACTTTTGAGAATTGCCACAACTTTTCACTCTTTTAGCTAATCCTCCTTTTCTTCCTGAGAAACACTAACTAGAGATCCTCCAGGATATATAAATATAACTCCTCTCCTCTACCTTCCTTCTCCTCACACAACGCCCACTATTATAAGTGGGAAGCAGACGGAGGTGGAGAGAGGGAGGCCGCGTCACTCACCTCGAAAAAGTTGGTGAGCCAGGGCACCGCCGGGTCAGTGTTCTCTACGGTGAAGAGGACGTTCCTGGTGGGCAGGACGGTCCCCTCGGGCACGGCCTTGATGCGCAGAGGCAGCCGACCCCCGTGGTGCTGGAGGCAACATAAGCAGCCATTAATTGTAGAAGTAGTAGTAGTAGCAGTAGTAGTAGTAGTAGTAGTAGTAGTAGTAGTAGTAGTAGTGGTAGTATAGTAGTAGTTAAGATATGGTAAGAGATTTCTGACAATTGTTATCTACATGATCATCGTTATATGCTGCTTTTTTGCTTGTTTGTTCAGCTACATGCGTTAGCCCACTTTCCTCCTGTTGATATGTTTGCACTGCGTACAAAGAGAGTGTATCTGAAAATAATTATCATCGTTTTATCATTCTTGCAGTACATTGTCTTGACATTCTGCGTTCCATCAAAACACCTGCCTAAAGGCAAGTTCTCACCAGGAGCGATGCTACGCTTTGCCCGCTATGTCGCGCATATGCTTGCTATGCGAGTGTTCACACTGTGTGTTGTCAGCTAAGCTACGTTGGAGATGTTTGGAGAGACACTATAAAGGCTTTAGCAATCTCCAGCCACCAGCTGTTCGTCCTGTCCACGTCCCGCCTTCTGTAGACATATCATATAATCACGGATACTTTCCGTGTTTAAAATTGCTTCATCTAAAGTTTAAATGAAGCAATTTTAAACACGAAAAATATCCGTGATTATAGGATATGTTTACAAAAGGCTACAGGGACGTGAACACGACGAGCAGCTGGTGTCTGGAGATTGCTAAAGCCTGTTTGGATTCTAAACAGTGCCTCACACTCTTGCGTCCACGTAAGGTAAGCCAGCGACGTCGCTGGCGTCGTCGAATAACTTCCCGTCCGGTGTGGTCTCATTAAAAACAAGAGAACCGATTGAAAGTCACTTGGCGGCATAGGGTGCGTAGCGTAGTATCTCTCCCGGTGTGATCAGGCCTTGGTCCCTGTATTTATACCTACTATCCATATCAGACCCCATGACATATCGTTTTTCGCAAATATCTTTCAAACGAAGACTCGGATCAGCATGGTGCTGTGGCACGGATTGTTTCACACACTCCGCTAATTTTTGACGCTATTGTGCACTGCCAGATGCGGTTAATTATGGCGTTTACTCTTGACTGTGATGGTAAAACCTGCGTGAGCCACTCACACATTCGGACAGGTGAGGCGTGACGTATTTGTGACGTGTATCCACCAACTACCTCCACCCCTGGCTTCCCCTACTCCCACCCCTCCCTTTCCCTCCCTCCTACCTTCCTGTGCTGTACTGAACTGTACTGTAGATCTTGCTGTGCTGTGTGCCGTGTGCTATTTCGCGTCGTGCTGCGTACTGCTTATTGTCAACCGAGTTAGCTGCCCGCAGAGGTGTGCTGTTTGCTGTGCGACCACGTGCTTCATTGGACAGGATTAAGTGTTGCCCTTATTTTTACTACCTCTCTCCGCCTGTATCTACCCTCTCGCAGTAGCGCCCTGTAAAACATATATACACCTATACACAAAACACAGTGTTACACTCTTTCCGCCACATTCTTTATATATTTCCAGATTCCACTCCGACGCCACTTCCTACGCAGGTGTTCAGACCTACCTGACCTGACTTGACCAGATTATTCCCCAGAGACCAGTAATCCTCCCTCCCTCCCTCGCGTTTCGCTCCTCCTCTTCTCTCGCCTCCCCTCTCCATTGCCCCTCCCCCTCTCTCTCTCTCTCATTACTACCCCCACTTGCCCTCTCTGTCTCTCCTTCCTCACTCCCTATCTCGTTCCCACCCTCTCTCTCTCCCCCCCTTTCCTTCGCCCTCTTCCTCCCTCCATCCCTATCTCCCTCCTACGCCTTCCCATCTCTCTCTCTCTCTCTCTCTCTCTCTCTCTCTCTCTCTCTCTCTCTCTCTCTCTCTCTCTCTCTCTCTCTCTCTCTCTCTCTCTCTCTCTCTCTCTCTCTCTCTCTCTTCTCTCTCTCTCTCTCTCTCTCACTTATTCTCGCTTATTCACGCACGCGTCCCTCTGCCCTACGAAAAAGAAAAAGCAAAGCAAATATATAGATACCTCCTCCTTACCAAGATGGCGCTCAAGAAATGTTCGACTTGCACAGGAAACTTCTCTGGTCATTTCTTCTCAGGACGATCGACCGTCTGCAAGATCTGCCTGTTGACTCAGCAGATGGAAACGAGACTCCTTCAACAGGACGAAAGGCTGACGGCTGGCGAGAAGAAGATCACCGAACTAACAAGTACTGTTGATACCTTGCAGGAGTTTATCCAGGCCAACATCGTCGCCCCTCCTGCAATTGACGCCTCATCACCCTCCTCACCTGCACTCGATGCCCAGCCACCTTCCGAAGAAGGCACGTCACAGGGAACCGGTAGAGCTGACGCTGAATGCTTCACCCCGTGAGAGGAGCCAGACCCGCCCCTAGAGCCATTTATCCTACTCATTGCTACAACAGATTTGCCATACTGGAGGAGGAGGACGAGGAACAGAGCACCTTCTTGGTCGGTGACTCTATGATTCGCCATCAGGTGGTTGAATTCTGTGGCAGAGTCCCCGTCGTAGGCGTAACTACTGTTATCCTGGAGCTGGTGTTGACGACATCACAGCTGCACTGGACGAGGTCTCCGCTGTGGCCTCTATGTACTCTCTCTTTGTTCTCAAGACAGGTACTAACGACGTCACCACGACCGGTCTGAGGAACTGCTGGACAAGTACCGTAGGCTCATCCAGCAGTATAAGACTAAATCCCTAATATTTTGATTTCAGGAATTCTACCACGGACATGGGATGAGGGCGACTTCTACAGTAAGGCCTTCAGCCTCAACAACCGCCTGCAGACTCTCTGCGGAGAGCTTGACGTCGAATTCTTTAACGCCTGGAACGATTTCTACGGCCAGAGTAGACTTTTCAAAGGGACGGCATACACCTGTCCCCATCGGGCAGCCAGATTTGGAAGGCTCCTCAACAACGCCGTACGTAACGCCCGAACAACAAAAAACGACTCTCAGCCACGTCCTTCCATCCCGCCCGTGTAAATAGACACCTCACACCGCAACAGACTCGTAACATTGAACCCTCCAGTACCTCTATTACCAAGCTTCAAGATAACCTAAGAGTCCTTAGTTTCAATGCGCGTAGCCTAAGAAACAAATTTGATGAACTGCGATGTCTTGCTCTGACAGAAAACTTTGACGTAATTGCTATAACCGAAACATTTATCGACACCACTAATATTGATTTAAGTTCCGAATATAACATAGATGGCTACAGATTCTTCAACAATGATCGTGTAAACCGTAGAGGGGGTGGTGTCGCCCTTTTTGTCAAAAGCTACTTGCAACCTACTGACAAAACACCAAGAAACAGTAACGTTGAACACTTGTGCGTGCGAGTAAACATTGCAAAAGTCATTTTAAATATATCTGTCACTTACAGACCTCCGGGGCAATCACTTGATGGCGATCTTGAAATGTACAGCGTCTTAAGGCAGTCACTTAATAACAGCGACTCACTGATACTAGGAGACTTTAACCTCCCCCATATCGACTGGGCGACACTGTCGGGTACAGAAGGTGAGTCCCATAGAATGATCGAATTTCTAGAGGAAAATTATCTAAGCCAAATGGTTTCTGAACCAACTCGACAAAATAACATACTTGACCTTGTTATAGCGACCCAAGATAACCTAGTCAGTAATGTCACGGTAGGAGAACACCTCGGTTCCTGCGATCATAAACTAGTGCGCGTTGACATTAGAGCTCAAACATCGGTGACTGAAAATAAAGTTAAGGTGCCCAATTTCAAAAGAGCCAACTTCGTAGAAATCCGACGAAAACTAATAGATATGCAACTATCAGATGACGGCAATGCAGAGGACGCCTGGCTAAACTTTAAAATCACTTACTCACTCAGCAGGACACATTTGTCCCCTTGTGCGAGAAGCGAATTAACACTAATAAAGTCCACCTTGGTTTAATAGCGAAATTAAACACTCAGTCAAGGAGAGAAAATTGTCTTACAGGTTAAAGAAAGACCAAAGCACGCCTGAAAACATTAGACTTTACAATGATGCAAGGCGACGAGTAAAAGATTAGTGCATCAGGCAAAGCGTAGATATGAAGTAAATATTGCAGCCAACTGTAAAAATAATCCGAAATCCTTCTTCAGTTACATAAACAACAGAAAGGCGATCAGAAGTGGAATTGGACCTTTAATAAACAGCGACGGTGCACTAGTGACTGACAGCCAACACGTTGCAAACCTATTAAATAATTACTTTTCCTCGGTGTTTAATAATAACAGTCCTCCCACCACCACCACCAACACCAGTACTAATGTAAATCCCGAGCATGCATTGTCTAACTTTGAAATAAAACCCGATGAAGTCCTTAAAGCCCTCAAATCACTTAAAACAAATAAAAGTCCTGGACCTGATAAAGTATATCCAACTCTGCTGAAAGAAACAAAGAGCGAAATACTCTCCTCCCTCACAACCGTATTCAATATGTCCTTGCGACAAGGCATTGTCCTTCAGATTGGAAAAAGGCTAACGTGACACCGATTTTAAGAAAGGAGACAAAAAAGTACCAGGTAATTACAGGCCCATTAGTCTAACTTCGGTTGTAGGTAAGCTACTTGAGGGCATAATTAGAGACAAAATTGTGAGTTACCTTGAAAGCCACTCATTAATTGGGGACTCACAACATGGCTTCCGAAATAAAAGATCCTGCCTATCAAATCTATTAACCTTTTATAACGACCTCTTCACTGTTTATGACGTAACCAAATCACTGGACGTAGTCTATCTTGATTTCAGAAAGCGTTTGATAAAGTCCCGCATCATAAATTACTTTACAAATTAAAACAAATAGGTATTGACGGTCAGGTAAACCAATGGATCGCGAATTGGTTGAGCAACAGACAACAAAGAGTAGTGATTGACGGATTTAACTCAGAGTGGGCGCCTGTCACTAGTGGCGTCCCTCAGGGCTCGGTTCTTGGCCCAGTGCTCTTCATTATTTACATCAACGACGTGGATGTTGGACTCAATAACCGCATTAGTAAATTTGCAGACGACACAAAGATTGGTAACTCGGTTCTCACTGACGAAGACAGGCAAAGCCTCCAAGAGGATTTGCACAAAATTTCAGCTTGGTCGGATAGATGGAGATGCCCTTTAACGGAGACAAGTGCCAGGTCCTTCAAGTTGGAACGAGGAATAAAAGTTTGATTACGAAATGCGCGGCGTTAAACTCAAAGCGTTCAATGCGTCAAGGACTTGGGGTCAAAATCGCGTCAAACCTTAAATTCTCACAGCAATGCATCGATGCAGCAAATAAAGCGAACAGAATGTTGGGCTTCATTAAAAGAAACTTATTATTTAAGAATAAAGATGTAATACTCCCGCTCTACAACAGTTTAGTCAGACCCCACTTGGAATATGAGGTACAGTATTGGTCTCCCCACCATGCAAAGGATATTGCTAAATTAGAAGGTGTTCAGCGTCGGGCAACGAAAATTATCCCTTCCTTGCGCAACAAATCCTACGAAGAAAGGCTTTCTACCCTTAACATGTTCTCTCTTGAGAAACGTCGCCTCCGAGGAAAACTGATCGAATGTTTTAAAATACTTAATGGTTTCACGAATGTAGACAGATCAACATTGTTTATGATCGATGACACTTTGCGCACGAGGAACAATGGCGTAAAACTCAGATGTAGACAAGTAAATTCAGACTGCACCAAATTTTTCTTCACCAACGTTGTAGTGCGAGAATGGAATAAGCTCCCATCATCAGTGGTCCAGTGTAACACGATTGACTCCTTCAAAAATAAGCTCGACCGTCACTTCCTTCAACTTAATATCAACTAGAGTAGAAATGCAACGTTTTGGAGTCTTCTGATTAATGTAAAATCACTTAGGTTTAAGGACAGACCACCAAGTCTGGACCATGGGGTCTGTGTGGTCTGATTTTCTATGTAAATCTATGTAAATCTCTCTCTCTCTCTCTCTCTCTCTCTCTCTCTCTCTCTGGTTTCACGAATGTAGACAGAACAAAATTGTTTATGATCGATGACACTTTGCGAACGAGGAACATTGGCACAAAACTCAAATGTAGACAAGTAAATTCAGACTGCACCAAATTTTTCTTCACCAACGTTGTAGTGCGAGAATGGAATAAGCTCCCACCATCAGTGGTCCAGTGTAACACGATTGACTCCTTTAAAAACAAGCTCGACCGTCACTTCCTTGAACTTAATATTAACTAGAGTAGAAAAGCAACGTTTTGGAGCCATCTGATTACTGCAAAATCACTTAGGTTTAAGGACAGACCACCTAGTCTGGACCATGGGGTCTGTGTGGTCTGATTTTCTATGTAAATCTATGTAAATCTCTCTCTCTCTCTCTCTCTCTCTCTCTCTCTCTCTCTCTCTCTCTCTCTCTCTCTCTCTCTCTCTCTCTCTCTCTCTCTCTTCCACTTGCGCTGTACACGATATATAAACCCGTGCACACGTGTGACTTGAATTAATGGCAGATAAGTAGAAATTATATGCTGATTAAGGCTGGATAGTTTACGCAAGCAATCGTAATTGATGTTATTGCTTGTTTCACCGTTACACCGTATTTGGTAAGTGAAAATGGTACGTAAGTATCAGGCACGCTGCCGATAGACGGCTGATACCCACGTCCTGTGGAGGAAGGAGTTTTTCATCGCTGTCAGCCATGGCCAACATACTAGATGTCCGCGTGGGTGCAAAGGAGTCATTACACTACGATTCTTCCATATATTTGACCAAGAGAATATCGAGAACAAATTAAGGATAAGTGTGAATACGTAAATAATGAATCAAAGTTATATTTCGTAGTTACAGATAAAACAGTCGTGTGCACAAAACACCCAACCATACTTACTTAGCATATACTTTCGAGATATCCGCCATTATAGACAAGTCATATGTGTGCATAACTTCACATCGCATGTACACTGAGAGAGAGAGAGAGAGAGAGAGAGAGAGAGAGAGAGAGAGAGAGAAGGGTAGGAGGGAGGGAAAGGGTGGGTGGAAGTAGGGGAAGCCAGGGGTGGAGGTAGTTGGTGGATACACGTCACAAATACGTCACGCCTCACCTGTCCGAATGTGTGAGTGGCTCACGCAGGTTTTGCCATCACAGTCAAGAGTAAACGCCATAATTAACTGCATCTGGCAGTCCACAATAGCGTCAAAAATTAGCGGAGTGTGTGAAACAATCCGTGCCACAGCACCATGCTGATCCGAGTCTTCGTTTGAAAGATATTTGCGAAAAACGGTATGTCATGGGGTCTGATATGGATAGTAGTTGTATTTACTTATTTGTAGTATTCAAGGCCTGGGCTCAAGCTCGGTCAGTTATGTCCCCCCAATCTATATTAAATATAATGCAATGTAAAGTAATGTAATTAAATGTAATGTGTGTGTGTGTGTGTGTGTGTGTGTGTGTGTGTGTGTGTGTCGTCAATCATGAATTACGTTATGGGAAAACGCTGCATGTGACGCACTGACTAAGCTCCGAACCGTTCGAATACCCGATTTTCTCAAGATTAAAAAGCTACGGTCCAAAGTACCACAGTACCGCCGCGCTCATTCCTCACCTCGATGATATGGTTCCATCCTGCCTCATTGAAGATGTCGTCCCGCTGATAGACACTTGCGTAAATCTCCTTCGCCTCCTTCACGGCCTCCTTCGTTACCACTGGCCCCGCCAGCCACCGCTTCAGGATGTATTGCAGCCCGAAGAAGCAGACGTACGGGAATCTGTAACACCGCCGCAGGAAGAGAGAGGGCTTTGGTTAGGATTCCCTGCATAGGCTAAAGGCGTCGGCCAGGGTTCGATCAAGGCATCACCCTAGATCACACTCGTCCATCAACTTCTTCCCCTGTAAATATCAGTGACTCCTTTACTTACCTCTTGAAATTGAATTAGATATGATAAGCGTGGCAGTAAGCACTTGAGATGAAAAAAACAATGTAAGGGTGATGTGTACTTTTACGAGCTGCAGCTTTGGAACATTCGCTGTGACCACATAATATGATTACATAAAATTATTAAACTTCGAATACTTAAACGAGAATATCAACCACCTAAACCTGGCAAAGCACTGCATTTATACAGATAAATGAAAACTAGAAAAATATATGTTAAACCATCATGAGCAAACGTAGCAAAATATAAGTACACCAGTAGGGGGAAGAAAATCAAGATAGTTGTTTTACTACTAATACAATCACCCCTTCTGCCGCCGCCTGTCCGACTTCCGACTTACTTGCCTCCGCGGGACTCGAAGTAGGAGTAGAGGAGCGTGGTGTCGGGAGGGTACTGCTGGTAGTGCCCCACCTGCAAGAGAGGCGCGCCATGATGGTGACACCTGCTGCACCACACACCTTC
Source organism: Eriocheir sinensis (assembly GCF_024679095.1). NCBI lineage: Eukaryota > Metazoa > Arthropoda > Malacostraca > Decapoda > Varunidae > Eriocheir > Eriocheir sinensis. The sequence continues at coordinate 8,078,569 of NC_066553.1, forward strand.
ACCTGCACTGACCTTGCCAAGCACGCCTGATCTGCCTCACTCATTGTTGGGGAGGTGGTGGCTGAACGGATAGCGAGACGGCCCCGCGTTCAGGAGGACGCGAGTTCAATCCCCGACCGGTGCCACCAAGCTGGGATTTTTCAGCCGCCGCCGAGTGGCTTAAAACTACCCACATGCTGTCCAGAAGACCACCTATCCACCCGGACTCTAGATTCTAGGATTAAAGATGAGCTCCGGGAGGGCAGCATGAGCCAATGAAAGATGGCGCCACTATAAACACTCGCCTGCGCCAGAACGGGTTGGGCCGACCATCAGGCCCCACCGGGAAGAAGCCTACCGGCGCAATAGGCCAAGACGTAAAAAAAAAAAAAAAAAAAAAAAAAAAAAAATTGTACCTGTTTTCACTTGTTATATTGCCCTGCCTTATCCATCAGACCTACTGTCCCAGTTATCTCACTTGTGTCCTGTCTCATTAATCCTCACGCGCCTCACTAAATAAATCAAAATAATTTAAATTGTTATACATATCCTGCCTCCTTCAATACATATGTAAACTCGTTCATTATACATATCCTCCCTTATACATTTTACTTTCCTTGACTCATTCATTATACACGTAATGACCCTCCCATGTATAAATCTCTTTTACCACATTCGTAATACCCTCGATGCCTTACTCATTTTATATATAAGTGCACACCTATCCTAATTTACATCTCCTGTCTCATTCGTTACGTTAGTTCTGCTTCGATTGCTCATACTGCCCCACGGAGCTCCACTTGATTCTCTTGAGAGTTTCGCTAAAATCCGGGTTGGCAGGTGTTCACTGGGACAGCATGTGGTCGAGTTTTCTTCGGCCTCTTGACAATGGCTGATACCGTCATGTTGTTGCGGCGGGAGACACAAACTTTGCTGCCATGGGTCTCAGGAACACCCCGTCCGCACGATGATCACTCAGCCACCGCCTCCCCAAGCATTGTCTTATTTTTCCTGCTTCATCATACCTGCTATGCCTCGCTTACCATACCTGTCCTGCTTCATTTATTGCACCTCTCATGCTTCATTTATTCTCTCTCTCTCTCTCTCTCTCTCTCTCTCTCTCTCTCTCTCTCTCTCTCTCTCTCTCTCTCTCTCTCTCTCTCTCTCTCTCACACACACACACACACACAAACACACACAATGGGCCGGTGGCTGAGTGATCATCGTGCGGACGTGGTGTTCCTGAGACCCATGGCAGCAAAGTTTGTCTCTCCCGCCGCAACAAGGTGACAGTACCAGCTAGCCATTGTCAAGTGGCCGAAGAAAACTCGACCGGATTCTTTCCGTTGATTAGGAGTGGTTACTGTCCCCTCTTGAGCAAGGGGGATGGTGTGTGTGGTGTGTGAGGTCCTGGCAGTGCCCAGAGATCGACGATAAAGAGCACTTGCTAATGTCGGGAGGTACCTGCTGGCGGTTACGACTTACGAGTCCAACACGTGATCAGGCCGTGGTGAATTACACACACACACACACACACACACACACACACACACACACACTTCGTTGCACCTACTGACATGCACCACCACATGCGTAAAAAAAAAAAAAAAAAAAAAAAAAAAATAGTACTACCGCACACCACACCATAATGCTGTGGCGCTTACACAATATATTCCATGTTCAGTAAACTAAACAATAACCTTGCTCTCTAATCTACTGATAAGCGTAAAACCACGTACCTCACTCACAGAGTTATATAACTGTAACCTCACTGCATTGCTCCGGTGTATATTTTTGTAGCCACGTACTACACGTACTAAAATCAGTACCTCATCTCACTAGTCTGTGAGGCTCAAACACGACACCATGAGTCCCGTTTTCACAGGGCTGACACGCGCGCACACAATTAAAGCCGTCAAAAAAGCAGATGTGTAAAGAATAGTAGTCCTTAGAATTTGTTGTTCAAATTTCTCCAAAGGATTAGGCAAAATTTCCTTAAACTACATAAACAATAAGTAAATCAGAAGTAAGGTTAGACCTTTGACGGCGCAGATAACTTATGTGACTGAAATGAAAACTACACTTACAGAAATGTTGCATTATTATTGACCCACGGTAGCCTATCCAATGCCAGCTTGACCGCTGCTAGCCACTAACACCAGCGATGACAGCTATTTATTTATAGTAATATCTTTAATAAAAATACCGATCATGCAGTGCCCAGCTTAATTCGAAATAACAATTGATGATATTTTTTAAAGCGTTCAGATCATCTGAGACAAATAAAAGTCCCTCGTATATATCAAGTAAAATATACTCTAAACTACTTACTATCCATATCAGACCCTATGACATGCCGTTTTTCGCAAATATCTTTCAAACGAAGACTCGGATCAGCATGGGACTTTGGCACAGATTGTTTCACACACTCCGCTAATTTTTGACGCTATTGTGTCACAAATACGTCACGCCTCACTTGTTCGAATGTGTAAGTGGCTCACTCAGGTTTTGCCATCACAGTCAAGAGTAAACGCCATAATTAACCGCATCTGGCATTGCACAATAGCGTCAACAATTAGCGGAGTGTGTGAAACAATCTGTGCCAAAGTCCCATGCTTATCCGAGTCTTCGTTTGAAAGATATTTGCAAAAAACTGTATGTCATGGGGTCTGATATGGATAGTAGTTAAAGACGCAAGAAGCGAGATTCTTAGTATTCTTACATACTTCTTATGTATCGTCCATGGTGGCGCCGTTTGACATTATTTCAAATGGTTTAGACAGGCCGCTAGTTTGGACCATATAGTAGGGGAGAGCGGTGATGATTCGGACAGTGGGATGGTCCGGCCATAGCACTGTAAAGTGTATGGGACTGAGTGCCGCGAGATTTTGTGTGAATGTGCAAAACTTTGTTGCCTTGGCCCACAAAGGGACAACCACGCCCTCAGAGCTGTTATTTTCGATGCAAGTCCTGTTTTATGATTTTTTACATAATATTTTCAGGGTGTATCGTAAGCTCTCACTTCAAAATCGTGCCAATTAGCAAGATGTAAATTATTTCGGTGACGCAGCGATGCCCGGCGAAGGTATTGCCATATAACACGATCACCACCGAGGCTCTCGTGCTGGAAAAGGAGTGTGACCACACATTTGCTTTTTACCTTACAGAGTCGTGATGATTCGGACGGTTGATTTTGTCATGATTTTTATTAAATTTATATCAATTTAAACATTATAGGTGTTGCGACGGTTATAAAAAGGTTAATTTGGTTGATTTATATTCAGATAGTATGCTTGTGAGAAGAGAAGGAAGACATAATACCAAAATTTTTGAGATATTTCTTGTAGTTCTCCTTTTATTTTTTCCCCCTTAAATATTGAGAGGATACTTTTGTCCTTAAACAAATGTCTTGTAGTATATATAATCTTGTTTATTAGCCAATCAAACTTAAGTTATATTAAAATTATGGCGAGTATTATGAGTGTCCGTACCATCCCACCTCCCTGGCCGAACCATCACCACGGGTGGGGATGGTTCGGACGATTTAGAAACTTGTCTTTCATCACCTACATCGAAAACTGGAAATAGCTACGAGTGTCATATTAGCAGCCTAAAGAGCCAAATGATGGAGGAATATTTTGAGATCAACAAAATTACACAACTTCTTAAACTTTTTTCTAAAAATATTTTTCTATAAAGAGTCCGAATCATACCGGCTCTCCCCTATATGATTACGTAATATGAACATTACGTAAATCAATGAATTTAATTTATATAGAAACCACACTGATTCATAACCATATGAAAAATAGACCCGTTCTCTCTCTCTCTCTCTCACACACACACAAAGAGACACCCTGCAGACACACATGCACGCACGCACCCACCCATGCGCACGCAAATATTATATATATATATATATATATATATATATATATATATATATATATATATATATATATATATATACACACACACACACACACACACGCGCGCATGTAGGCACACACACACACACACACACACACAACGCTTCCCAACCTTGTAACTGTCCGCCAGCAAGATCACGTTGTTCACGGGTCCTGTGTCCATGGTGGCTGCTCATCGACTGCCTAGCCCGCCACCCTTCCCTGCGCCTGAGTTATCCGTCCTAGGTACACGATTCGCTCCCGACATCAATCATGACCTTTCACTCGACGTCTGTTTGCCTCGGTGACACCTTCTGCAACAGACCCGCCCCCTGCACGTTGCTATGGACAAACTCATGCATGCAAAATTAATAAAGTCACCCTACGTCTGTTTTTTATCTGAATCTGGATCTGCCAGACGAATAATGCACAGGGTGCATAATGCTAGCTTCACACATTCACGGTTTGTGGTCACAGTGCCCTCCCAACACGCAAAAATGGTGAATCGGCATTGTATCCGTGACTAACCTTGACAACCTTGGATTTCCGGCGCGGCATCGTAACCCCGCCGTGGAAAACCTTGGACGTCGGAAGTGTCTCACGATCATTTTGGTGCGAGCAAAATGATCGTGGCTCACCCCGACAACTGTCAAATGCCGTGACTATCCGGGATGGCATCGGGAAGGGTCCGGGCTAGCACCTGGAGTCCGTCGGGAACGTCGGTAAGCCATCGGAAATAACCGTGACATTCCGGTGGGAAACCTTGGTTTTCCGCCGCTCAGCCACGGTCTTAATCACTTGTGCAGCGGACGCCTACCGACCTCATAAAGCTGTCGGGACGCTGCCGGGCTGGGCCAGTGACCTCCCAGCGCGCATATCACTATGACCGAGCACTCTGACGCCTCCGTGCACGTGTTGCGGGTCGACGAGCTCGAGTTATTAGCCCCTGCAGCAGCCGAGATGGCTACGGAGCAGCCCCAGTCCCTCCTGCAGGAGGAAGGTACCGCTACCTCTCCATACACTGCCACAATAGCTTCACATGTTTCTGGCACAATATGGTGAATAGTGTTCACAGCAACGCGGAAGGCATACGAAAGGCTTTCGTAGGAATCACCTGTTGCTAAGAAACGAAGTGTGATCGCAATACGTAGTCCTGGCTCAATGGGCGATCTCCAGAATGTTGTCTGCTTCTCAGTGTGTGGGCCAACACGTGCAACAATCTCATTGGACAGGTCTTTCATCAATCCTGAGGAAGTTTTTGTACAGCTCTGGATCTCCCTCTGCCAGTTCTTTCATGAGTGTGACATAATGACCCAAGATAGGCCGTCTCGTCAGGTAGGGCTTCACCCAAATCCTCTTCTTTTTCGACTTCTTTTTTGTCAGCTGAATCAGTTCCAGTATAGTTTTCTCTATGGCGAGACATTCCATGGTGTGCTTGTGCAGCATCAATATCCTCAGTTTGGCTAGGTCGCTCTCTTCCATGTTGTTGCGTTCACGAGGGACACTTGTGGACTGGTGCCTGTTCCAGGCAACGCCCCCTTTTTATACATCGGCAGAAATACCAAGATGCTACAACGGTTAGGCGCCGATGTCCGTGAAATACTGGGAAGGCACCTAGGCAACTCCGTAACTTCATCGTGGTCGTCGTGAGTGGGTCGTGGGTTACCGGCTGTAACCGTGGTGATACACTGTCATTTTCCGTAGCCGCCGTAAGTGGGTCGGGAGGGCTCCGGGGTGGGATCGGGAATAGTCCGGGAACGTCGTTCTCATTCTGGCGTACTACCTTTGTACACCGTTGTACAACCGCCACAGGGGTAATCCGGCGGTCAGATCGTGGCCAGAGGTCACGGTTTAACCACCTGCTCTCCGGGAGGCCATCGTGGACCACAAACCGTGAATGTGTGAACCCAGCATAACACGCATATTTGTGTTGGCAATTGGGGGGACGGGGGAGCCGGTATATATATATATATATATATATATATATATATATATATATATATATATATATATATATATATATATATATATATATATATATATATATATATATATATATATATATATATATATATATATTCAGACGCAGGCAGTGTAGGTTCACGTCCCGCCCGCCACTACATACAAGCTAGCATTTTTTCAGTCATCGCCGAGGGGCTTAATTAAGACTACCCATATCCTGTTCTAAAGACCATAATATCAACCCGGACTTTAGATTCTCTCTAGGAAAAGAGGATCAAAGATGAGCTTCGGGGGACAACATGAGCCAAGCATGATGGCGCCACTATCAATACTTAATTGCCTGTGCCAGAATGGGCTGGGACTGACCAACAAGTCCTAACTAGAAAGCCTATCAGCACTAAAAGCGAAAAAAAATGAAGGAAAAACCTATGGCAGTTTACACCAGCTTCCAACAGTTACGGAGTGTCCCCCTGGGCCCAGTGGGGCGTGCGTGATGGAGTATCAAGGGGGTTGATAAGCTGGCTTGTGTAACTAAATTCTCTTGTTTATTTGTTTTATAATTACAATTTAATTTCTCAACTTATATTTGTATTTCATGCAGTGAATTACAGGCATATTTTTCAGTTCCCCCACGGTATCCTATTGTTTAAAACTAGAAATCACCTTCATCTTCAAATATGATATCACTTTTAGAGTGTGCGAACATCAGTCAAACATCTGGGCACAGAGCAGCAGGTTGAGAACCACAAGTTTACACCAAGTTCGCACCCTTACCATAGAACAACTCTCTCTCAGCCATGGATTTTCGAGGACACACACACACACACACGCACACACACAACCACACACACACACACACACACACACACACACACACACAACCACACACACACACACACACACACACACACACACACACACACACACACACACACACACACACACACACACACACACACACACACGCAAGAATTATTGGTAGAAGTTACGATCACATCTCTTTACCTGTGAAGTCACTGAACTAAAATGATTAATCACTGTATGTTAGAAACTGCAGAGGTTAGCATTACAAACGTTTTTTTCAAGGTGGTGCAGTTAGGCCCTATATACATATATGTTCATCAAATATATTTTCCTTGGTGAACCACAAAGCAGTAACACATGTAGTCTCACAATAACTGCACCACCAGGTTTCCTCCTGAGGTTTGGAAAAATATTAATTCCATCCTAACTTGCAAATGAGTGTGAACAGGAATATAACAGATTTCCAAGGGGGCCCCTCCTTGCCCCCCTCCGGACACCCGTGTACGTATTTATGGATCACATGCACTCATTGCAGTCACTGCAGTCATTATCATGTTCACATGGTATTTAAGGATAATATTCTCGTGTTACAAAAATATGATTTATTTTCATCAGTGATACAATTTGTATAAAGCTGAAAAACTTCAGAGTACTTGTATGGTGATGCTTGACATGTAGACAATGGAGGTATACATATGTCATTAATAAAAGATTCGCTGTCACTGTTGCACTCACGTTGTTATAGATGATTTTCATTGAGATTACACATACGGTAGTATGTTTACATCATAGATATAATATTATATCATCATCCCCTTACACTAATATTATGAGTCCTACTATAATTTATATAAGCTAAACTCACTTCACTGAGTTATGCTCCTTTTACATTACAATATATTTCTTGCACATCATGCTTTTAAATCACTCACGTAACTTAATTATCTCCTCTTTTCAGCACTGACATTGCCATCCTCATCCAAGTTGCACGTTTTACTTTTGCCCATTCATAGTGTTCAAGACAACATTTACATCACATAAATTCTTATACAGAATGTAAGAGAGAAGGAAAAAAACAAATGAAGAACAAAGTGGGAAAGCTCAGAAGATCTTTACACATACAAAAGAATGAGGCAGAGAACAATAAGGAATGAATAAGGATAGAATAGGAGGATACTGTGATACTCAGTCACACTATAAGCCATCCATTTTATGAAGGTACTTTGTGTGTGGTCGGATAAAACTAAAGAATGCAGAAATTGCTACGTAGGTATATCATAAATTCAAAACAACAAATTCCTTATTTTTATCTGTTAACTACTTATAAAGAAATTTTAAATACTCTGTAGATTCAATTCTGCAGTGTTATAAATTTTATAAATGATTCTTTATTTTATTTTATTATTTTATTTTAGGATAAAAATGGTTACTTTGTATAAATCTCATATGGCTTGGCAACTGGGACTAGGTCATTACCCCACCATGGAAACTTGCCCTATAATGTGAAGTATATGTTGATCTGTAACAAAGACTAAAGAATTTAGGCAGAGATTATGCAAAAAGAAGGAAAAACCTCAATCAAGAGTTACGTTTGTAACAGCATAAGATTTTAGTGCTCAAGATTTTCAGCAGTTATCAATATAAAGTTGCTATAAAACAGTTTTCTCATGTCCGAACAATGCTCCTGCACACTTTTCAATTTTGTATTTATTTTCAAAAAACATTTAATTAGTTGTGCTATTTTTTCCTATTTTTATACTTGTGCCATTGACCCCACATAGAGGTGGTAAAAGATGTCCAGACAAAGAAGACATTTTTTGCCATATATGTATATGTACCTACCTGTGCCATTAATACCACTCACTCTATAGAATAGAGATGGCAATCTGCTAGCAGACTGAGGCACGAGGAAACCACACCTAGAGTGCCTCCATAAACTCATAGTCACTGATAGCCCTGAGCTGGACAAGATAAAAGCCCAGCCTGGGTTAAACTATCCTGACTTTGTCCATGCCATCATTCCAAACCCAGGGCAGAGCAGAGCTTTTTTCATGGGTGAAAAATAAATTGACAGCACAAGCTAAGCAAAATAATGGGGCATATAAATAAATAGAACAGTATATATAATAAAAATATGAAATAACAGTCATAATTACAATTTGAGGAAATCAATACACATGGCCTGTACATTAATAAATGTGATGAGACCTACAAACTCACTTGACACTGGAGTTCAAGGCAAACAAATCTTTGCTGGCAGCTGTCAATTTATTTTCACCCATGAAAAAAAGGAATAAAGATAAATGTAGGGTGGCCAGATCCACAGGGGAGGGTGGAGAGAGCTGAGATAGAGGAGGCAATAAGGAAGTTAAAAGTAGGAAAGGCCCCTGGAGCTGATGGCATATCATAACAGCAGAAAATGTTGAAGTATGGAGGGGTGAAGTTGTGGAATGGATATTATGGATATGTAACCTAGCATGGGAACAGGGTGAGGTGCCAGGGGACTGGAGAAAGGCTATTGTTGTGCCGCTTTACAAAGGGAAAGGGAGCAGAGATGACTGTAATAGTTACAGGGGAATAAGTCTACTCAGTGTGGCAGGAAAAGTGTATGGAAGGGTTTTAAATGAGAAGATGAAGAAAATAACTGAGAAAAGTGTAGGCGATGAACAAGGGGGTTTTAGGAAAGGGAGGGGTTGTGTAGACCAAATATTTGCACTCAAAATGTTAGTTGAAAAATACATAGAGAAGGATAGAAAGCTGTTTGCTCCATTCATGGACCTGAAGAAGGTGTATGACAGGGTTGACAGGAAGGGGTTGTGGGATGTTCTAAGGATATATGGTGTGGGAAGGCATTTGCTGGAGGGAATCCGATCCTTCTATAAGGATGCGAGTGCCTCTGTACACATGAAGGGTGAGTTGAGTGAGAGTTTTGGTGTTGGTGTGGGTGTGAGACAGGGGTGTGTGATGTCAACATGGCTTTTAATGTCTACATGGATGGTTGTATGAGAGAAATGAAAGCCAGAATGGGGAAGCTTGATCCAAGGCTGAAAGTGAGAGGTACATAGGAGTCATTGGTTACGGGCCTGTTTGCAGATGATACAGTGTTATTGGCAGAGAATGAGGGGATGCTGCAGAGGATAGTGGATGAGTTTGACAGGGTGTGTAAGAGGAGAAAACTGAGAGTGAATGCTGGAAAGAGTAAGGTTATGGTATTTGAGAGGGCGAGAGAACAGGTCATTGATTTTGCAAAGCTGTACAGAGTTAGAGCAGAGAGTGCAAAGAAGTGTTGGATAAGGCTCAGGGAGGAGAGAATGGAGGTGACTGAGTTTAAATATTTAGGGACTGTTTTATGTAAGCATAGCAGTATGGAAGGTGAAGTGAGGGACAGAGCAGTGAAGGCCAGACAGGTGGTGGGTGCATTGGAGAGAGTTATAAAAGGAAGAAGTGTGAGCATGGAGGTAAAGAGGGGAATGAGGAATAGTACTATCCTGTCAACTCTGTCATATGTATCAGAGACGTGGACATGGAATGCACCCCATCAATTGAGCATACGTGCAGTGGAAATGAGTTATATAAGAAGTGCATGTGGTGTGTCAGGATGGGATGGAGAAAGTAATGAAAGCGTGTATGAGCGGTTTGGTATGGGTGCAACAGCAAAAGGAGTGGTGTGTGGAGTGGTGTGGAGTGGGTGAAGCGTGGTGCATTGAGATGGTTTGGACAGGTGATAAGAATGGGGGAAAATGAAATCGTGAAGAGAGTGTATGAGGGAAGGATTGAGGGAGGGGGTGTCAGGGGAAGACCACCTGTGAAGTGGATCAATAGGGTGAGTGAGTATTGGAGTGAGATTGTTGGAAGTAGCAGGATTGAATGTGCAGAGAGGGAGTGCCAGAACAGGATAGATGGAGACACTTCTGCTGCGGCAACCCCCTGGAGGGAAGTTCCTATGAGGGAGCAAGGCATCAGAAAATATAGATAGATAGAAGGGGACTACGTAAAAGGTGATAGGGCTCAGGTGGATTTTGGAAAATAGAGGTTAACTCATAGGTGACACCACCTACTATTATCTTAGTCCTGCCAGCCCCTGCCCCTGCCCAGTGTACAAAGATGTGCCTTCATTACTCCAAAATATGTGGATGCAACAGATAAATTTGGGCAGGTCATATCATATGTAGAACTGATAACAGATGAACAGCAAAAGTAACTGTGGCAACCCAAAAATTATAGAAGTCACAGCAGAGAGAGGACCAGATGGAGAGATAAAATTAGAGCATCTGCCAGAGCAGGATATAGTACTATGTGTGTGTGTGTGTGTGTGTGTGTGTGTGTGTGTGTGTGTGTGTGTGTGTGTGTATAGTGGACTACTAATAGCTGAAAATGATGATGATCAATTAGTATTTCAGGAAGTCCTCATTCATGTTTCTAATCCTCAGATAATTAGCATGGACTAGATGTACACCTGATATGACGTATGGAGCAATAATGATCCCACAATGCAGCAATCCAGAGCCAGACTTGCCTTTTTTTCCTTGTTCTTAGTACTGCAATGTGCCACTAACCATATCAAAGCCCTGGGTGAAGATATAGCCCTGAGCTGTGTGGACAGCCTGTGGGGGAAGTGTCTGGACAGAGTACTCAGTGGTGGTCACCCCAGGGATGGTCTGCACTGCCTGCACTGCCTGGACTGAAGTTCCTCCTGTGCCCAGAGCTGTACCCACCCCAGTCAAGGGAACAGTAGAGCCAGACACCTGGAAAATGGGCCCCAACAGTGTGGTTAGGGATGATGAAAAATTGAGCGTACTCACTTAGCAGATGAAAAACAGGTAGAGTACTATTCATAAGAGTGACTGAGCTAGATACCAGAAATAAGAGGAAATACAAAAGTTCAGTGGAAGATAAAGTACAAGATACAAAATTAACTAACTTATATAAATTCTTGTTTTTGACAGCACACTTTTCAACTGGAAGGAAAATATCAGTGGTGAGGACAAAAGCAGAAAAAACATAATTCCTACTAAAAGGAAATAAACACAGAAAAGATTCAGTGCTTAGATTCCTGTTAGTGAGCTTCACCACCTCACCTGCACCACATGGCCGATGGAGGGTATGTGTCCTTGAACACTGCCCACGACAGGAATGGTGACTGCTTGCTGCCCACTCATGGTGATGTACTGGCCACTGCTGACCATGCCTCCACCAACCTGTCAAGGACCAAGGGGCAGTGCTGTTACTTTGTCACCAAAGAAAATGCACTTCATCATCATAATCACTATTTTAGACCTGTTTGCCACACTGAAAAGACTATTTATGCTTATAAAGAACTCTATAAGCAGCAAAAGATCAATTCAAGGTGGTAAGAGAAATTAGTAGAATGACTGTGGTCACAGATATTTCAAGGATTTAAGTAAAGCTGATAACATTTAAACAGCAAATATCTAATGTCTTCAGTCCATCTAGCATTTATTGTATTGATTGGTATATGATATGATGTAATATTAGACTTCCTCTCATAGTTTCTGTATTTTATATTCTTGATATTTTCAAGGAATATCAGATTACTTCTTGGAGTTGAAGTCCTTTTTCCTTGAAAATATCAAGAATATAAAATACAGAAACGATGAGAGGAAGTCTAATATTACATCATATCATATACCAATCAGTACAATATTTGCATCATCATCATCATTTCGTTTAACGTGCGTTTTCACTCTTCCTGAGCGGTTGGACACTTTATGGCTCTCCTCCATTCTACTCTATCTTCTGCCTGATGTTCATCCAATCCCATCAATGCCAAGTCTTCCTTCTCCACGATTTCCTAGGTCTACCAACTGGTCTCCTTTCTTCTACCACTAATCTCTCCACAACTCCCAGCACTGTATCCTCACCTGCTCTCTTTACATGTCCAAACCATCGGAGTCTTTCCCTTCTGAGCACTGTTTCCAGGACCTCTACCCCACATCTGTTAGCTACATCTGCACTGGACACCCTGTCTTGCCACCAGATCCCCGCCATATACCTCGGCATCAGTACAATAAATGCAAACTTGTTAATTATAATTATGCATATAGCTTAAATTGCCTCAGTATAAATGCATTTTCTATATCCCTGTGATTCTCCTAGAAGTGAATGAGCCAGTTCCTTACTTCTTCAAGAGTGGGGAGTGATGTAGTGACCTGAGGCTGTGGGAGGGAGGAGCTGCTCCCACATGTCACCACCTCCTCTTCCTCCAGGCCAGAAGCAGCTGTTGCAATAGCTAATGTATCCAAAACTTGCACCTGTAAAACACAAAGAAGATCTAAAGTATCCCTATATCTAAGTAGCTATGAATATCCTGCAAGACAGCTAATGACTATAGTTTGTTGCTTGATCTTTCAAATCAAATTGTAAATTTATTTATTTTTTTACAGCAAAGGAAACAGTTCAAGGGCTTGGGCCTGTCTCCAAGACATACATTACATAAAAAGAACAGTAAGTATATATATGAACAAACTTTACATCCATCAAGGTGAATGCAGGTATGTGCATGAACATGGAAGTCAGTACCTGAGTGAGACTGCTACTTTCAGTGCTGGGCTGGCTGGGGGCAATGACAGTCACGGCCACCTTGTCACACTGCTTGTCATGCACCCGCCTGAAACACACACACACCTCAATTATCATACACATAATTTTCATGTCATGTGATAAAGAAGAGCACTGTGGTCTAATCTTAAAAAACAAGCCCACCACATCCATCCCTTCCATTATATCCTCTTTCTCTCTCCTACTGGTATGTAATCAATTGAGCTATCTTACTCACTTTGTATGTCTTTTCTCTTTCCTATAAATCCATAAATCTTTTTTTGTAATAACAAGCATTTATAAAAAATAACACCATTTCAGCACATATTCCTACCAGACATTCTCCATCCACATTCCTTTCATGTTATTCCCACCAGCCAAACAATTTATCAATACATTACATACTACAAAGTCACCCACTTTTGCCATTTTCATCATAATCATCCTCTATTCACAAAGTCTCATGCAATCATTCAACATCTTGAAGAATGTCTTTTTAATTAGTCATACCTCGGTTTACGAGTTTAATTCATTCTGGAATTTCACTTGCACAGCTACACAATCGTAAACCAAAACAAATTTCCCCATTGAAATTAATGTGAATCCCATTAATGCGTCCCATATCTCAAAAAAATATTTATATAAAAATCATCTTACATGTTTTTTTATACAGAATTATGGTAATTTTACAAACAAATAGCTATGATAAATTATATAAAACACAAATCGATGTGTTACAGTTGTTACAGAGACTCCCACAACTGCTAACTAAGCTCGAGGTGTAGGCTTCGCACCAGGGTTTAGCAGCCGCAGCTTCCCTATTCTTGAGACACCAGAACTATGTTCGACCACCAATGTGAAGCTAACCTGATGTATCATCCGAGATGGAGGGTGAATGGGAGTCAGTCATGTCCAGGAGGGCATACAAGTCACCAAGGCTCACACCCCGTTCCTGCTGTTGCGAGCATAGTGTCCGCCGTTCCTTTTTTCTTCTTTGCAGCACCATCCCTTTTAACCATCTTTCTGGGGGACATTGTTAAAGCACAAAGAACACACGCTGTAGTGCTGAAAACACAAAGATCGAACACCAAAGCACAAATGCAATTGGACACGAGCGCACGGAAACTATCTCTACGAGTTTACAACGCAGACTGAGACTTGGGTTGCCAACTTGCCACCCTTTCCTTAAAATATGGAATGCCATTTGTTCCGAATTTGGCTGTCTGAATGATTAAGCAGATAGAATTCAGTATTTTAAAACTGTAATAAGCACATTTTTCGGCAAACCACAAAAAGTCCATAAAATTATGTTTGTCAAGGGTCATCCTGAAATACGTGTAAAATACGCATCGTAACATCCTTTCCCCCTTCCTCCTGCCTTCACCAGCAGCAGGCAGCGGCTGTCAGTCATGGCAGGCTAGAGAAATTTTAGGGTTACCACCCGTTCCATAAAATATGGATTTGTTCTGTATTGGAGAATGGGATGTTGCATTCCTTATTTTTTACCTTAAGTTGTCAACCCTAACTGAGACTTCATTCCCATTGTTTTCCACTTTGAGCACTCTAGTCTTGCGGCAAATAGAGGGAACCCATGCTCACGTCATCGACTTGTACAAAGAGACACGCCAGTCCTCGTCAAAAGACTGACTTGGTCGGCTAGGGTGACTTAAGCCAATAGAGTCGGTCTATCAGCATCCTTCACTCCCCTTCATGAGCCATCACTCAGCAAGGGTCTGTGGTCCCTCCTCGGAGGAAGGTACGCGTTTGACCCTGACGGGCTCCATGTTGCTCATGTCCCCACCCATGAGGTGGAAACAAATTAAAAAAAAAAAAAAAAAAAAAAAATACAAACAAAGTCACCACTTGTTAACCAAGGCATTTTTTGTAATTTTATTTTGCTCGTAAATCAAAACGCTCATAAACTAAGGCATTCATAAACCGAGGTATGACTGTATTTCCTTTTGTTCACACATTCGCCAGCACATGCACAGCAACTAATGCATCCTTTACTGAGCCAGTTTTACACTTGATCCATGGTATTTCTTGTATACCTTGATAAAGTAATAAATTGTGTAAATGAAATATTTCTTACTCAATAATCTATTTAATCATGTATGAATGAAACCAAGAACAACTCATCTAACTACATTACCAGTCATTCCTTCCAAATGAAAGAAAAACCTTCCCTAAGCATGGTTTAGATCTTAAGTGGTCTAGATATGCACAAGTCAACACTTGATTTGTGGTGCTTGCCTGATGTGCTGCTTGAGGTCATAGGCTCCAGCGTAGGTCTTGGTGCAAAAGGAGCAGCGGTAGCGGCGGTCACCACGGTGGCGACTTACATGCTCATCCAGCTTGGTCTTGCTGACAAAGCCACGGGCACACAGCTGACACTGGAAGGGTCTCTCACCTTGGTACACACAAAAAAAAACAATAATTATTAAATCAATTCCACTTACTATATATCAAAGTAGTACTTCTACTTGTTAGATAAAACATCCTATGATCAGTTACAGTAAAATCTCCTTAAGTTGGCATTCTTTAGGTTGTAAACAAAGATAAATAGGTACAGTAAAAAAATCTTTGAATTTTAAGAAATCACCATAAAAAAGTTGGAAAAACTGTTATTGGAAATTTAAACTTGGCATGGCAGCATGCCAATGTGACACATACATAAAAAGTTGGAAAAGTAGTTAGTCAGCAATGTGCTGTTTATTGGATACTTAAAGGACCCTTTCAGATTCATCAACTTTTCATCATCCTATATCAGCATTGCCAACAACAGTGTATCATCTGTAAAACAGCCTGCCACCAAAGACAGCTCCATACCTCTCACTTTTATCCTAGAACATAACTCCATTTTCTTGCTTTCATTTCTCTTGAACATAACTCCCTTCTCTTGCTTTGATTTCTCTCATACAACCATCTATACAAACATGAAATGGCTGTGGTGACATCTCACATCCCTGTCCCACACTCACACTAAGGCTCCGTTCACACGGGCATACACTATCTGCCACATACACATACAAAAACAAGGCAGAGATGAGTGAGTGAGCGGTGGACGGGCAAAACCCTCACTTTTGTCTGTGTCTGTGGCGGGCAGTGTATGCCCATGTGGATGGGGCCTAACACCAAAGGTTCCTTCCTATACTTGGGTTACACCTTATTCCTGTGTGCAAACATTAAGTGTTTTTTTTTTCTTTTTCTTTTTTCAGAAGGGGAGGTCTCTCTCACAATTTGCCAATTAAGTTGCCAACAAGGTCTCTGCCCAAATCATGCTGACTTGAAGGGATTTTACTGCATGTAGTTTGATACCTCCATCTGACATAATACAAACAATAATTACATTATCAGAATTTACCCATTTGGTATATAATAAAAAAATGTCTAAACCTCACAAGGCGTAGAATGAACATGACCCAGTAATAAGAAGACACATACCAGTGTGTATTCTTTCATGATATTTTAGCTTTTCCTTCCTCTTGAATTTCTTCTTGCAGAAGGAACACTCAAATTTCTTTTGATCACTATGCACTTCCATATGAGTCATCAGGGAATTTTGAGTCATGAACTTATTGCCACACACCTGAAAGTAGAAATGAAAGGTCATCCTTGACTAATAATGCCTCACACAGATGAAATGAAACATAAAAAAACAATTGCAGGGGGCATTGATTATGCCTCTGGTGTAAAACTTAGATGAATACACATTTATATACATGAATTTTGTAAGCTTCAAATTGCTATTCACATAAGATAAATCATGTTCTAGCAACAAAATTACATTACACTTGACACTCCATTTTTCAATATGTCATAACCACAAGGAAAGTAGTATGATGAAATAATATATTAACTGTGACAAACTACCTGACAGAGGAACTTTTTGTCTAATCCGTGCATTCTTAGCTTGTGGTTGGTCAAGTATATCCTCCGAATAAACTTTTTTGGGCACAGATCACACTTGAAGGGCCCCAAGGCACTGCTAGACTCATGCCAGTTGATGGCATGCTTCTGTAGTGATGTCCTCCTCTGGAATGACTTGCCACACTCTTCACAGACAAAGCATTTCTCATCTCTGCAATACCAGCATGTCTCATACATATCAAAATGAAAAACAAGAACATTTTAATAACTCTACTCATGATGGTGATATAACAATAATTCACAGACTGAGGAAATATATTATAAAGAAATGAAAAATATATCACAATTAAAGTCATACCATTATCATTTTCATCATTGGTACAAAATAACAAGGCCAGGCATACTTGTGCATCTTCCTTTTGTGATAATTAAGTTCTTTTTGAGTGGCAAAGACGAGGCTGCACACATTACAAGGGTAAGGTCCAGGGGAGCAGCGGGGGAGGTGGTATGTGATGCGTTTGAAGGTGCGGTACTCGACACTGCACATCTCACATACAAACTTTCGCATCTTGTGTAGCTTGAGTACATTGGTGATTAGGATCCTGTTTGACAGCTGGAATGAAAACCAGGCAGGTAGGACATGTCAAAAGAGTAGAGGTAATAGTATGGTAATAGTCATAGTAGACATGAAAAAACATTAATGAGGAGCATTCCATTATTACCAAATTTTTGAGGAGCAATGGGAAGCATCCTCGAGAAGTCAAAACATTAGAGATACAGACTTAACGGCAAAGTTTCAGTTCAATAAATGTACATATATCTTATGGCAGAGGTTCCCAAACTTGACCATACCAAGGATCCCCAGACATGATGAGTCGCAGCCGAGGACCCCCAAATAAACAAAATTTATCATTACCATACCGGGATACCCAGTACTACCCAGTACGATGTAGTACATTTAATATTTCCTTATTCCTGCCGAAGTATCAATACCACTGACACTAGGATGATAGAGAATTAGCGATATTTTTTTTTATTGTATATATATTTTTTTCTGGAGCGTTGAAGAATATTAATTTCTTTCACTGTGTCGCAGACCCCCGAGGGCCTTCTCCTGGACCCCAGTTTGGGAACCTCTGTCTTATGCCACACTGGATTACAAACCTTTGGCAAACTGACTATCCAAAGCACTTACTATAAAAACTTCCTTAGAAATGTGCTGAATGTCAATATCATTTACTTTAACAAAGACCATAAAAATTTGCCTTTTGTAAATCTGACTTACTGTGGAGGCGTTTTCATCATCAGTTGGCAGACGACAGGTGTGTGTGTTGAAGGAGTTCATGGAGAGGCAGGCCATGTTGCAGGTCTTGCAACAATAGATGGGAAGTGTGTTGTTGTTACTGATGAGCTCTGTGTTGCCTCCCTCTCCACCATCCTCATCCATGTGCACCTGTAGAAGGCCTCATGCTTACTTCCTGAGCTGCAGACTTGTTACAGCTGACAAATTCATTTAGTAAGATCTTTGTAAATGGTTTGATCGTAATGGAAAGTACTGTAAATGTTATATGCACTGCTCATAGCTGGCATGATGAATATACTTACTGTACCTGCAATTAAAACTACATACATACATGCCTCCTTGAGTAAATACTGGATGGTGTGTATTGAAATGTACATCTATACCTGTATACACAACCACTATTATTTATTTCATATCTTTAGTTACTTTTCATAATCTGCTTTACCACATCTGGGTATTTGCCTCTCTCTTCAAATATACCACCAAGACATTCGCTATCTGCATATTAAGTTTTTTATATCCTTCCAATTCCACATACTATACCTATACAAATAGGACATGACACTGGAGCTGTACTGTCAACACTTTTGGGGCATATAAGAATTAAATTAATCTTTAACCTGGTAGCAGCAACGGGCCAAATTTGTGGCTTTACCATGTAGCAGCGATGGGCCAAATTTGTGCCATGATACAGACCCCCCAAAATAGATGATACATAAACTGATCACAAATGCTTTGATATATATTATGAAATGGTTTGTGTGAGTGATGATTTTTTCTCATTTTTCTCACTTAGAGGGACCATTAAGAAACATGATCCCCACTGCTACCGGATTAATCATAAAGTCTCACTCTCCATCAGGGCCACACATCACAACCCACCTTAGTGCAATGAATAGACAAATGCTTCCACTTGGAAAACTTCCTCCCACATTTCTCACATGAGTGCTTCTTCAGTGTGCTCTCATTTGCCTTATTGTCCCCTCCAGATGAGTCCAGACCTGTTGTATCGTCTTGTGTATTTTTTCGTCTCCTGCGTTTAGAAACAGAATCTGCAATACTGAATAGATTGCTGGGTGTTATATAACTTATAGATGAGAAAGAATACATGCATTTGTTATTTAACTATCATACAAATAAAAAAAACATCAGAAAAATTACTTTATTACATCAAAGATGACAGTTCAAGGCCAAAACAAAACAGCTAAAAAAGAAAATCTGCTATGAAAAATTGCTTCTGTAAAAGAGGAGAGGAGGCAATTCCAAAGAAAAAATCATATTCAGTTAGAGTGGTGTTTTGATACTCCCATCTTGAAAGCTCTCAAGTTGCAGGAAAAAGGAAGTAAAGGCAAAAGAAGGCTGCTCCAGAGTTTACCAGTGAAAGAAATTAAAGGATAAAGGTACTGGTTCATTCTTGAATCAGGAATTCAGACAACAAAGGGATGAGCTAGTGTAGAAAGTTGTGTCCAATGGATTGATATTCTTTAGTTCACGCTTTTCAATATGTTTATTTCATTCTACCTTATCTACACTTGAACTCTCCTTTCTAGCATACTGCTTAGACTGATGAGGACTTTAGAATTAAATAAAAAGTTGCAGTTTGATTTTCTACTAATAAAACAGAGTGAGAAGCACCAAACTCAGGGGATTTAAGTCTAATCAGAGGTGAGGATCAAAATAAGTTGGACAAGCTAGCTCTCCCATTCATTTCCCTGAGCATTCATAATCATCACAAAAAACAAGAGGTTAAACTTGCACTGACAACTACTTTGGACATTGAACCCTCTGTACCTGGAGCACTGGGAGCAGGTGTCCAAAAGACCACTTGCACTTGACAGGGTAGTTTTATTCTCAGATGACAATCCTGCACCACACTGCAAAGAGAAGTTGATCAGCACCATCATCAGCATCATTATCACTATAAATCACTCCCATGTCCTACCAAAATAGATTAAGACTGAGCCTGAAGAAATGGGAAAACATACATGCAAATGATGAATTATTATAAACTGAAATGACCCACACTACATAGTGAGGAACTGATACTAAATCTGCGAGGTGCTTGGCACCCTCTACCTCCCCAAGACAATTTACACTTCCCTTGCTATTTTCATTCTTTTTGCCTTCAACCCTTTCTTAGATATGGAAGTTAACTTTATTGTGCTAGAATAAATAGTAATGGTAAGAAGTTATGAGAACAAAATAAAAGTGCTTCACTACATATCAACAAGGGCTACTCAACTATTATGAGCAAAGGTCCAGCTAGCCAAGTTTAAATGTAAGCAGAGGTCTGGATAAGTATTGTAGCTGGACCCCAGGCTCCAGGACCAGAAAAATATCATTAAATATCATGAAGGTCCTGGTGATGGATTCTTGCAAGTGTATTTTCTCGACTGACCGTAGGGCCAACAGTCAGTACAGGAAATACACTTGCAAGAATTCATGGCCAGGACCTTCATATTATTTAATTATAGTTTTCTGCTCCTGGAGCCTGGGCTCCAGCTACAACACTTAGAAGGTTTGGATTTGGACCGCAGGCTGCCAGTTGAGTAGCCCTGATAGCCCTGAGTGGCTGGCACGCCGCTGCCTCAACACGATGCATTCCTCCGTCCCTCCAATCACAGCGCTGGAGGTTGTTTACACTGCTGCTAAACATATCGTACGCTGCTGGCAGCAAGCATTATACTTATTTAATATTCGTAATTTAAATCATAATACATACATCTTGAGCATCTTATAATATCACTTCACTATATGGAATTTTAAAGGAATAACATAGAGCATGTGACGATTGTTTAAGTGGGAAAATATATATTTAAATTTCCTATTTCTTGCATTTCCCCGTGTCTTAAATACTACTAGTAAGTCAAGTGTCTCTATACCGTAGCTATGAGAAAAATATGTGATTTCTCCATCCTCTCATTATATGATATGAGCATTCATATTATGCATAAAACTGATAACAGATGGACAATCAAAGTAATAGAGTGGCAACCTAGAAATTGTAGAAGTAGGGTAGACAGAGAAGATGAAGTAAGAACATTTTTTTAAACTGGGTGGAGTACACTAACATCAGCAGACAGATGGAGGTGAAGAACATTAGGGATGGACTTAATCCTACAGTGGAAAAATAATGGCTGAAAATTATGACAAAGCTATGTTTTATTACACTTTAATGCAAAACCATTGTGTATATATGTCTAAAATGAATTTCACTGACATTGTTATTTTGATTGATGAATATATTACCTGATTATTTGATAAACATGTATTAATGAATATCTTATACTAAGCTTTTCATCATGCCCTCCCTCCCCTCATTATACATGTGAGTTGAGACTTAAATGACAAGTACATATAAGCTATACTGAGGTCTCACCTTAATACATTTGGGATACTGTGCCAGATCTTCCTGGTTTCTTAGAGAGTTACTGTAAGACTGATCCATGCTGACAGATGCATCAAGGATCATGGTGGATTCTGACAGGCTTCCCATTTCAGGCTGCTGCTGCTCAGTGTTGGAGAATGTAGCAGGGAAGGATGAGGAAGTTTCTGAGAGGGAACTAGATGAAGGAATGGATGTGATACTACTTGGAGGAAGTACCAGTCCTACGGTACTATTAGCATCATCAACCATGCTGTCCAGAACTGGATGTTTATCAAGGGCATTGATGTCTGCTTGCAGTCCATACTGTGTGGTGTTTGACATATGGTTTCCTTGAATTTCACTTCCTTCCCCAGGACTGCCTTGAGATTCTTCTGAACTTTCATTGTCTAAAACAAAGGAAAATTGAGAAAAAGTGCATCAAAGATTATTATTGAGGCTGATATTGTATTTGTTGATGGCCCTAGTACAGCGCTGCACCAGTGGCGGAGCAGGGCCTGAAATCTCATCAACAGTAAATGGCAACAGTAAACAAACCATCTCTGCATAGTGCAATGTTCAACCACCCCTTACAGAACCCTGGCATCATTAGTGATGCCCACTATACCAAAGAGACATACTTGAGAAATAACAATCAAGAGTTAAGGATAAAAAAAAATTAAAATAACAATAATGAAAATAAATAATTCTATCTCTGATGACAAAAAATAATAATATATAATGAAAAGAAAAGAGATGAAATCTGACAAGTTCTTACCTGAGAAAATTTCAGACTGATGTGAACTGGCAGCAGATTGTGTAGCTGCCTTGCTCTTCAAATCGTTGACAACAGTCTGAGGAAGGAAAATTTTTGAAATATCCATTAACATCTTACATCATATAAATCTGTGCAAACTTACTATGAAATGTGAAGAAATCTATTATTAGTCATGAATATTTATATACATATACCAAATTCTATTGCAATCACAATCAATAATCACTTCATATATTTCAAGTACTGGTGTGGAAGGAAAACTGCTTAGTGCAATAAAGTCTTTCTATGAGGATGCATCTGCATGTGTCAAAATTACTGGAGAAACAAATGAACATTTTGAGGTAAAAGTGGGCTTAAGGCAGGGGTGTGTCATGTCACCCCATGTTCAATATTTATATGGATGGTGTTATTAGAGATATGAAGGGCAAAGTTAGGGAAGTTGGAGTAAGAATGTTCGCTGAGGGAAGGAAGTGGGTACTGAATTCGATACTGTTTGCTGATGACACAGTGCTCATTGCAGAAAATGAAAGTGACTTACAAAATTTGGTCAGTGTTTTTGATAGTGTCTGTAAAAGGAGAAAGCTGAAAATAAATGTCAACAAAAGTAAAATGATGGTTTGTGAGCGAAGTAGAAGTGAGGTTGTAGATTTTGTATGCCCATAAAGAGTGGGAATTGAATGTGAAAAAGAATGCAAAATAATTTTGAATGGTGAAGAAATGCAGGAGGTCAATGAGTTTAAGTACCTTGGATCAGTTATGTGTAAGCATGGTGGTACGGAGGGAGAGATAAGAGAAAGGGCATTGCAAGGAAGAAGGGTGGTAGGATCTTTGGGACGAATCATGAATGGCAAAAGTGTGAGCATGGAGGTAAAGAGGGATTTGAGAAATACAATAATAGTACCAACCCTCACATATGCAAGTGAAATGTGGGCCTGGAATGAAAGTCAGAGGTCAAGAGTGCAGGCAGTGGAAATGAATTATTTGAGGAGTGCTTGTGGTGTGAGTAGAATGGAAGGAATGAGTAATGAAAGTGTGTACAAGCATTTTGGAATGTGTCACGGGGGTGAAGGGAGGAAGTGTGGAGTGGTGGAAGAAGTGAAGCGACAGACTTTCAAGTGGTTTGGCCACATGGAGCGAATGGAGGAGAGTAAGATGACCAGAAGGGTGTATGTGAGTGAGATAGAGGGAGGGAATGCTAGAGAACGACCTCCAGTGAAATGGAGGGATAGGGTGCAAGAGTACATTAGAAAGAGGGGGGAAAGATCTTTGAGAAACTTTGAGCAGGCAAGGAGGGAGTGTCTGGATAGAGAAAGTTGGAAACTTTTCTGCCGTGGCCATCCCCTGGTGGGAGCTCCTAGGAGCAGGCGTCGATGAAATGACGATGATGGTGTATATCTATTGCATAAAATATAAATAGTAGTGCCAGACACTCAAACTTCACAACTTTTACACTATAGACCCGTCACAATGCTAGAGCACTACCACTGACCTTCAAGCTGGATATCAGCTTCTCTAGACTAAGGAGGTATGTAGCAATGCTGGCATTAGCATCATCATTCCCAAGCTGGTAGGTGAGGCTGTAGCCTGTCACCAGTGCTGCTCCCTCGACCTGAGAAGGCAAAAACCTTTATTACCATTCAGTTCAGCTTTTAACAAGGTGAATCATTAAGTGATGTTGCTTAAACTTAAATCAACTATTACTGTTGGGCATTTCTTAGATATAATCTATGAATTTCTATTATTTTCTAATGAAAAGAAACAGCAAATTGTTGCTGTTCATAGTTTTCAGAAATATTAGTTTGGTTAAATCTAGTACTCGAAAAGGTAGTATTTTTGAGCCTTTGTTCATTTCATTTACTAGTGATATGTAGAAATGGGATGAAATGAAAAAATATTGTATGCTACCATTCCATCTCCTCAAAATAGAGTCTTAGTGGCCAATGATTAGCAAGACGACTTTTAATAGAAAATTTCTAGCTGTTTTCAGTGTGGTATGAAGTTGAAATCATAGATGACCCACAGTTTCATATTAAGAGATCTTAATCACTTTTCCCTAATATCATTTTTAATAATACCATGCTTAAAAATAGCAAATCTATGAAATCATTAGGCATGACTCTAGATGCTAAAGTAACTTTTGAGTCTAACCTCTGTTTGGTTAATGTTCTCTAAGTGTAAAAAGACCTTCTCTAATGATAATAGTATTGCATTCAATAAATCCTATTAATTTTTATTGACATATTTTCAGCATTGTTCTCCAGTAATTTTCTATGCTGCATACTCCAATTGAAAGCTCTTGGTCCAGATGTTTAATCAAGTCAAACAACAAGGGATTGCTGCCTTGTTATTTATTTAATATTATTGTATAATAATATACATAATAATCATAGCCATCCATTACCTCCAAAGCTTCCACCCTCTTTTCAACAAATTCAGTCAACCAGATTGAGTTTGGATCAAAATGATTTGGCATTTTCAGCTGTTTATTTTAATACTTCTCAATTTACTAGGAGCATTTTTTCATTTATAACTAAATTATGAAACTTGCTTCCTCATAATGTAGTAAATGCTGAGAACCACCAAATATTCACGAGAGGGATGAATGGTTTCTTACTTAAGTTTTTATCATGTATTTTTCCTTTTTTCAAGGCATCCTGTTGGGTACATAATCCTTTGAACTCTTCAGAAGTGCTGAGGTTCTTGGTCTAGAAGAAGAAGAAGAAGAAGTAGAAGAAACGAAGAAAAGGAAGAAGAAAATGACCCTTCTTCATCATAGAGGAACATATTTTTACAGTGCTAATGCAAAGAACAGTGTGATTATGTTTATACAAAATAAGGAAAATGTAAGCTACTAGATAAATGGTGTTCTTGGAGTGTTAAAAGAAAAATAATCTTCATATCACCAACACCAGAACTGAGTAGCATATAATTATAACACCATTTTTTTAAAACTTAACATATGCCTCTCCTATCTTATCATCTTCCTTCTACACAGCCCAATGATAACAAAAGACACACTACAATTAAGATCCTGCTGCATTATTCTGGCACCCAACAGCATCAGATATGTGAATGCCATCACCACCCTGGAAATAGCATTCTTCATGAACCTGAACAAAGAAGGAACAAGACATTGGTTCTAGGCTGCTGGACCATCCTCACAATCATCACCTGCCACCAGTGGGTTCTTACCTGCCACAGCTCAAGGGCCAATGAAACAGAGATGAGTGCCAAGGCCACACACTGATTTAGCATATGCCCCCACCTTTACCTTTCACTATTACCATCATTATTAAGGAACGGACAGGCTCCCAACATGGTCATGGGTATGAACATGTGTACAATTAATTTCATCCCTGCTTTTAGAGAGTAACCTAATCCAACAAATTAACCAACTCCCACGAGGTAAAGCAACCCAACATTAAAGATAAACGATGGCCCTATTCAAAGTGTTTTTATATACTTACATGTGTTATTACATGTATGTATACTTTACCAAATAAAAACCTTATCAATTGTATCAAATTAAAACTACCTACTGACTTCCACCCACCAAAACTACATGGTTTGTTATTCTTATTCCTGGCTTTGATAACTGGTGGCATCGTACTAAAAGCCATACATGGATAAAAACACGCCCACTATAGACCTCATGTATAGCCCAGACAATGACAAGGCTGGCTAAGATACAGCAGCCACACCACGCCCCCCATGCATGTCAGGTTGTGATGACGCGGAGGGGGAAGTGGAGTCAGCGCCCCGCTCCCCTCGCCGCCCCGCTCTGGCCGCAGCGAGGCACCTACAGCGGCTGCCTCACCTCCTGAATAAACTCTGATATCAGGTGAAAGGTTTCCGAGACGTGAGTCTTCACCGTGCCCATCTTGAATGTGGGGTAGCCCTCCTTCAGAGACCATGGGAACTTATCCTCGAGACTCGAGTGTTTCTGGCGCCACGCAACAGATGGAGCCTTGACATGTGGCGCGTCGTCTGCGTGTTTACATCCTTGAGCTTCCTTGCCTTCAGCCATCACAAAACACTCCTACATACATACCTAACCATGTAGGTTGCCTGGGTTAGGACAGCATGTTCCTCCCTTCTCTTTTGTTGCATACCTGCAAAAATAAACTATCAATCAATCACTCCTTCATATAAAATATAGCCATATGATACACTTCTGTGTTGTATGTGATTAAAATAAAGATTAATCGTAAGCTGAGGTTTAATTCATGATCTCCAGCAAAGACAAAAAATGCTTATTGCTTCTTTTTTCCAGTCTACCTTTCCAAAAAATACAACATTGATTCAATAATATGATAATGAAATGAACTGCATGACAGCAGTTTTATTTTTGCAGTAACAGTTTGCCCCGCGGATGTAACCATCAAAACTAAATAATGAAGCGATTTATAACGATCGAAAGTTTAATATATAAGATTATATCCGGCGGGGTGCTGGAGCGTATAGGTTCGAGTCCTACCCGGTGCCAATAATGGGACTCATGGGAATGGAAAGGTGGGCTCTCTCCGACACCCCCAGCCCATTGCCGCTGCCCAGCCCCGTTGTTAGGCCTCCTCCACTTGAAAAAATTGGGCATCTCTCTACCCGCCGTCTGGGTGGTTGCGCGGCATGCACTGCCTTCCTCCTTAGGTATATTCCCCCCCCCAGAAAAAAATAGTATATATATATATATATATATATATATATATATATATATATATATATATATATATATATATATAAGATTATTTTTGCATTTACTGTTCCATGGCTTTTACGCCTAATAAAGGTTTCCATAACAAAATTCGTGCATATTTTTTTTTCTGAGCCGTACAAGACTGTGAATTATTCTATAAGGCAGCCAACCATTCCGACGGTGTGAGGCGAGTGAGGCGTGTAGATCCTCGCAGCGACCACGTCACCAAGGTGGGTTGGCAGCTCTGGGCCAGCCGGGAGGACAGCCTGGAGCCTTCTATTTCTTAGGATACAACAAAAGCTTTGAAAAGATAACAAATTGCTTGATAAATAGGTAATTACATGGTGCAAGGGGAAACATACTGTAGATTTCTTGTTTTTTATAAATTTGGGCAAGTTCTGTCTATGAAGTTTTATGTTCTAGCTTCAGATATAATAAATCTAAAAATTGATAAGGCGTATTGGAAGGTTGTTTACAGGCGAAAGTCTGAGCGAGAAGAGTAGCCGCGCCGCACACCGCACTGACAGCACCATGGTGACCAAGGGGAAACTGACCAAGGAAGAGGAGCTCCTGCTGCAAGACTTCAGCAGAAATGTATCCAAGAAGAGCTCTATCATTTTCTACTTCAACGCCCTCATCGTATCTGCCATTCCCATCTGTGAGTAACGTGACGGCCGCCGGGTTTGGCCTCAGCTGTTCCCCGCAATATTAATAGGCCAATGTTCTCTTCTCTTGGGCCAGGGAGTGCCTGGCAGGCACTGAATAACCATGCATGTTGGTACCAAATGACTACCTTGTCCCAATAAATCAAGAAGTAAATTTTTTTTTATGTATCGCTTTTTGTACCCATTTAGGAGCCCTCAGTTCACTGGTAGCAGTATTACAGATGTTTTTTTTATAAAGGCTGAGGCTATTTACCGAGCAGTCCTCTGCAGGGTAGAGTGGCCCAATCCGGGATAGGGAAACGGATAACTACTAAATCAGGTCTGCCAAACCTAGTCTGGTAATTTTTTCATTTCCACTGTCCACACCACATACACAACTAGATCAATCCAATAATTTTGCTCTGAGGGTTTTAACTATAAATCTTGATATTTTTCCTATTTCTTAAGTTATTTTTCCTTTTGCAGGGCTGTTTTGGCGCATTCACATGATGGATCCCTTGTCCTCAGCCGCCATATTTGCACTTGTGACTGGCATCGCCACCTACCTTGTGGCGTTTGCCTACATGAATACCAAGTTTGTCTTGAAGCATAAGGTGAGTTATTTTTTTCATAGTCCCCTAAAACATGTATGAAGATTCTTAAAGAGAGAATTCCATATCATGCTGTATCTAATAATCATTAGTCTTAGTATGTCATATGTTGTAGGTATTTAACCCCTTCAATCTGGCGACACCGACGTCGGCGTCTGAAGGACGTCCGACGTCATCACCATTGGTCCTCTTCTAAACCTCTTAATCTTCTTCCATTTTCTCTTAATTCTCTTCTAAACCTCTTTAAGAGGAGGTGGAAGAGGATTAAGAGGAATTTAGAGGAGGATTGAAAGGTTTAGCAGAGGCTTAGGTAAAGATTTGTTTTAGGACCGTGCCAGTATCTCATTATCTACCTTATGAAACATCACTATCTCTTCATATATCTTTTCTACAAACCTTCAACAGTCATGGAAACGCCGCAGCCGCAAAATAGCTCGCAGAGGGTTTAGGGTTGGGGAGCATATTTAAACTACTCCAACCAAACTTTACGACCTACTAATATATATATATATATATATATATATATATATATATATATATATATATATATATATATATATATATGTTATATGGGGCTGTGCCCCCCCTGGACTCCCCCCCCCCACATATATATGTGACTTATTTCAGCGAGGAGGTATTTCTCGCAACGCCGGCTGCACCGTCGCCAGAGGAGGCGACGCGCTTCCGTAAACATTATCCTCTATTTTCAAGAGTAAAAAAAAAGTCCTTGCATTGGATTTTCAAAGTGTTTCCTTGACTGTTGAAGGTTTGTAGAAAAGATATATGAAGAGCTACTGATGTTTCATAAGGTAAGTAACGAGATACTGGCACGGTCCTAAAACGAATCTCAACCGAGGATTATTCCTCTTCCATTTCCTCTTGACTCTTTCCAAACTGTGACGCTGATGACTGCGTCACGTATGGAAAGGGTTAAGTGTTATATGTCGTAAAATATGTAATGAATATTCTTGCTGTAAGTGCTATTTGCCCCCGTTTTATTCTGTTGCTTGATTTAGATCATATTTTTTTTATGACATGAAGATCAGCAACCTCAAAGTGTCCATAAAAAAAATCAGCTGCCCCAGATATAGATACTGAATTGGAGAACAGCCACACTAAACCAACTTTAAACGATAGTTGTGTAACCACCCCCCCCCCCATAAAAAAAAGCTGTATTAAAGAGAATAAACCATATATTCACACGTTATGAGTGAAAAATACCCTTCTACCACACTAAATTATGAGTGATTCATTCTCATCATCACAAAACTAATTTGTCTGGTAGAAAAGCTTTGTGAACTATCATTTAGCAATCCAGTCACCCTTATATATCTGTCAAACTACTTAGTTATAATACTCACCTCTAAATAACTGCAGCTCTTTTAGCATCTTTACCACATTTGTCTGGTGGTTTGTACTTCATCAATTCAACCACTCTAGTTTATCCCTAGTTTTTGTTGCTTTCTTTTTCTGGCCTTGAGCTGTCTCCCTTGCTGTAGAAAAAATATTGCCTCTGGAAAAACTTTCACCCCAGTCTCATCCCCCTGAAGATAATCCACCCGATGTGCTTTGGGTGGCTAATCTATGTTAGATGTACTTTTTATTTATTCATTTGGAATGACCGACAACTCTCTTCTTTGACTCAATCCTGGAGGCAGGTAAAAAACAATTTATTGCTAGGTGCAGTTAGAAAATTAAATGTTAAATATGTAATCTGCCTTTTTTATTGGTTTGTCAGACTTACAAGTCATCTCACTGTTGCTTCAAGTACTTATTATGATTATATTCTTGCATAAAATGTCTGTGAATCCCTTTACTGTTTTTATATTGATCATAATATGACAAATGTTACCTTCCATGAAATTATAACATTTTTCATTATCAGCAAAATATTATGCATAGATACCAGTATATAAAACATCAGGAAAAATTGTAAAATATGCTGTTAAAAAAAAAGCCCAAAGTCAGTTTAGGTGTCATAAATTAAAGTCATATTTTAGATTGACATTCTTTAGGTCAGAATTATGGATATAATTGCATGGCATGGCATGTCTCCAATGTTAAATCTATTGGAAATCCAAATTATGACATGTGAAAAGTCAGAAAAAGCAGTCTTTAATTGGCAGTCTTCCAAATTTTATTTGTGGGTTTGTTGTCCTTCACCTTTGCCAGATTTGATTCCATTGAATTAAAGCATAGTCAAACATGTAATTTGAAACTAGCTTTAAAGTCTTTTATCATATATAATGCCTGAACAATTATTATCACTATACATATATATAGTGCCTGAATTATTATTGGTATACCTCACTTATCTTTGTGGCCTTAAACCATACTGACTTAGAGACAGGAGGTAGAGTTGTTAAACACTCATTAAGGAGAGACTATTTGTATATTTGCATCATTTAATGTTCAGTGAAGTAAAGTTTGAAATTCCCTCAGGTTGCCCAGAAGGTTGAAGATGCAGTGACCCGGGAAGTGATGCGCAAGCTGTCTGATGATAAAAAGATGGCCAAGAAGGAGAAGGATGAAAGGTAAACTTTTGCCTCATACTTAACTTTCAACATCATTTCTTTCCTACTATCATCATCACAGCTATAATTGTCATTTGTTTTATCAACATTAGCTATCTATCTATCTTTATACTCTGATGCCTCTTTGTCAGACCTCACTGAGAGGGGTAGCCACAGTAGATGTCTCCATTTGGCCGTATCCATGGATTCCATCCTTGCATATTCAGTCCTGTCATTCTTCTGTCCCTTCTTTCTCTCAAGTATTCTACCACACTGTCCTCCCATTTTACAGTAGGTTGTGCCCTTACATAGCATCAATCTTGTATACTTTTTTTGTCAGCTTTCTTTCTCATTCTCTCCAAATTGCTTAACCACCTGAGTACTCTGTGGTGTAGTGGAGTTATGTGTAAGCATGGTAGTACAGAAGGAGAGACAAGATAAAGGGCATTGCAAGGAAGGAAGGTGGTAGGGTCTTTGGGACGTATCATGAATGGCAGAAGTGTGAGCATGGAGGTAAAGAGGGATTTGAGAAATACAGTAATAGTACCAACCTTCACATATGCAAGCGAAACATGGGCCTGGAATGAAAGTCAAAGGTCTAGAGTGCAGGCAGTGGAAATGAGTTATTTGAGGAGTGCTTGTGGTGTGAGTAAAATGGATGGAATGAGTACAGTAATGAAAGTGTGTACGAGTGTTTTGGAATGTGTCATGTGGGTGAAGGGAAGAAGTGTGGAGTGGTGGAAGAAGTGAAGCGACAGACTTTAAAGTGGTTTGGCCACATGGAGCGAATGGAGGAGAGTAAGATGACCAGGAGGGTGTATGTGAGTGAGATAGAGGGAGGGAATGTTAGAGGATCAACTCCAGTGAAATGGAGAGCTAGGGTGCAGGAGTATGTCAGGGAGAGGGGTGAAAGATCTTTGAGAAAGTTTGAGCAGGCAAGGAGGTAATGTCAGGATAGAGAGAGATGGAAACTCTTCTGCCATGGCCATCCCCTGGTGGGAGCTCCTAGGAGCAGGCATCAAAGATGAATGAATGAGTTATGAAACCAAAATTGATAGTTTTAATGCATTTCTCTTTGTTTTTGTTACTGTAGCAGCATACTGCAGACACTTTCCTGCTTATATATAAACCCCCATATATATCATTATTTGGTGATTTAATGTTTGTAGAAAACATGTTATATCATTATATTTAATATTTAATTTTTAATATACTGGGAGAACTGCCTCATCATAGGAGCCATCGAGAATAGCAAGGGGAAACACACCCAAAATAAAACAGGATTTTAGGTACCACCATGAGTGCACTAATTTCTTGTATGTCAAAGGAGGGTGAGTTTGTCTCTTAGTGAAAAGAATATGTAAAGAAGGCAAGTTTAGCTAGCTCCCCTGGGCCTGATGCAAGGTAGCACATTTAGAAGTTGGCTTTTCTCAATATATTTACTTCTGGCTAGTGTCCCCTTTCTGTTCTCACCCCATAATTCCACCCATATAGACATATTCATAGACTCATCCAGTAACTTGTTAAACTCCAGTCATTACACAAAAGCAATAACCAAGGCCTTTGTTTATTGAAATGGGCATTATAAATATTGTTTGCCTGTGCCACTAATGGGCTGGGTTCCAAGAGGCCCCTCAAGAGAGCCTACCAGTGCAATAGGCAGCGCCTAAAGAAAAAAACTCAAAACGCTGATGAACACATCCATTTTTGCCATCTCCAATTATTATAGTTATCAATCTTTATCTTGATCATAATAATGATTAATATATACCATCATGTTGCCTTGTCTTGGTAACACAGGAATATATATGTATAGCTGACACATTTCCTCCTTCCAGGGTGTTGTGGAAGAAGAATGAGGTGGCTGAAGCAGAGGCCACAACTTTCTCCCTCTTTTACAACAATGCTCTGTTCCTTATGCTGGTTGTGGTGGGCTCCTTCCTGATCTTCAAGTCTGTGACCCCTGCGTACAACTATGTGTTCAGCACCCTAGGGGCTGCTGGCATCATTGCTCTCTTCTCCACCAGCACACAGTAGAGGCCCCTCACCACCACCTTCCATCCTCACTCGTGGTGTTTATTTCATTGCATTGCTGGTGCTGCAGCCAGACACATTTGGTATCTTGTTTGCTCTGTGATGTCAGTTCATATTTCTTAAAGTTCCAATTATTTTGTAATGACTGAGTGTTGTTATCATTTCCCATTTCTTTGTTTACTTTACTGGAAACTGGAGAAAATAAGTATACATTTTTATAGACAGCTTTCCCTATGGAGTGATTGGGTGATTATTCTAACGACATACTGATGAATCTGTTTTGCAGATTTTTTATTTATTTATGAAGTCATCTTGCAAAGCATGTGTATTTACATAATATAGTATTGAAATAAACTATGGATTACTGGTATGTAACTAAAAAGATCGCAAGACTCATTTTCAAAGGAAGCTGGAAAGGAATATGTGCCTCACTGTCAAGTTAAGGCTTGTTTATCATTACATGGGGATATTAAAACCTATTGCTTCTGTGATGCTTTCAACTTGTACATTCTGTGTACCATATAAACCCATGATGGTATGGCCATGTCCTCTCTATTGGCCACTTATTGCATGTCTGGCATGCATGGCTCATAGCATGAACCTGATTGCCAGACAGCATTGACAGTGTAGACTGACACTTTGGTGTCTGCTGCTATACTTTAGATGGTAAACTCATGTCAGGCCATCTTAGATGTTTTTATATGTTATGCGACAGTTACCTGAAATATTACAGTTGGAATCACTTATATATTTGAGTTCAGATAAAGTTGTGCTCAGGAGTAGTGTTTTCATAAACCAGAGTAGTGTGTCTGTGTATGTGCATGTGTGTGTGTTCGTGTGTTTGGGTGGATGCGCGCAATTATGTTGGATTAGGTGTGTTACCACAAATCCAATACTGAATAAATGGACATAAGTAGATTGACTTTTTTTTTACCTGCAAAAGGATAAGTTTATGCAATAGTAAACCTAAGCAATCATCTTGTAACTTACAGTACTTATTTTTATCAAAGTACACAAAGAACAGCCAGTAGTTTTCATTTTTCCTCAATAAAACTTAGTAAAAGTCTTAACAGTAACATTCTCTTGAGGGATATGGACATTGAAATGTTATGGAATAACTAGAGTAGTTTAATGTGCTTTCAGGCTAGGCAATTTATAAAAACTAATGTTATTGAAAGACTGATATTGGCTGCTCATTTTTCTTTTGGGGGAATAAAGACCCGTACACACTATCATTCCGCACTCACCACTGTTAGTGTTTGCCGACGAGCAGACACGCACACACGCAAAAAAAAAAAAATTCTGTACCTCCCTTCTGTTGCTTACTGCCACTTTCCATTGTTGATTTGTGGGAAAGTCTTAATTAACTTTCTCTCTCTCTCTCTCTCTCTCTCTCTCTCTCTCTCTCTCTCTCTCTCTCTCTCTCTCTCTCTCTCTCTCTCTCTCTCTCTCTCTCTCTCTCTCTCTCTCTCTCTCTCTCTCTCTCTCTGTTCATATGTCAATTTAAATATCCATCCGTTCTATCCATCTACACATCCAAAGAGATAGATAGATAGACAGAGAGGCTTAATTATCTGTCCTTTGTACCGCGTCATGTGCACGATTACAGGCCGCCACACAACACTTGCCTCCCCTCTTTTTCCCAAATATGTAACACAACACAGGCTTCAGCGTAAATATATTACTTATTCACAACAATTTTCTGAGGATGACAAACCCCAGAAAACAGCTACAAACCTATTGTTGCTTGAGAAAGCCGTGAATCTGGAACTCATGAAAAGTAGGAGAGAAATATATTCGCACTTAAAAGAGTTTGAATCATGCATATGTTTGCCAATTTTAGTAAGTTCTTTGTAACACTTTAGAATTTTAAATTGATGATGAGAGCCTCTTTGTTGATTCTAGTCTATTATTATCCCCCTCTGCTGATAACAGAGGGATTTCACACGTCACATCCTTTCTTGGTTCTTCTTCTGTAGACCTTTTTGTGAGCATTCGGCGCCTGACTCATTGCATCGCTTAATCTTTCCACCTTGATCTTCCTTTGTGTCCTTTAACTGCTTTTCTCTCTTCGTTGAACGCATATGTTAGTTCGTAGTTATTGAGTATGTTTGTGAATTCGGGCCCAGAGGTCAAAAGGAAAAGGTCTGAGTCTGGGCCCCTTCTGTGTGGGTCAGTCTAGCACTCACTCAAGGACGGGAAAGTTGTGGAAGTCAATAGCTCGCCATGAACTTGTGGTTGTGAGAGAAAAAGACGGTATTTGAGGCTCATAGGCGGAGAATGAACTGTGATACTCTTCCCTGGCTTGCTGCTTTCACCGGCCAGGAGCCTGACAAGTTGGTAGCGTCTGTATTTTTATTGTGAAGTGGCGTTTATATATTTGTTGACATACTTCTTTTGATCTGTATCACTTATATATCACTTCGTAGGTCCTTCTCGTGATTCTCTCTTCTGCATATTCACACACTTTGCTTTTCAGTGACGTTGCAATATATGTCTTTCCTCACTTCATTATTCACTCTAGCACTATATATATTTTTTTTTTACCTCAAGCTGTATCGCTTTTATACCCTTTTCTTGATAAGTCTTCTACGCATTGACACACTTTGTTGTATTTCAATGGCGTTACATTATTTATCTCTACTCAATATTATTCACTCGATCTAGCACTATATTTTTTTCTTCTTTTGAGGTCTGTGTTGCTTCTTTACGCTCGCCTCCAATTCGGCGTTGGAGAAAATATTCGGCTCCTTTGTGTCACAGCTGCTCCTTTTTTTATATATTTATAAACCTTCAGCTCGATTTTCATGTCTGTGCTACGTTTATGAATTTGTGTGTTTGATATACTCACCTAATATGCCAGTAATGTAATGTGTAGTTGAAGTTTCATACAATTTTGAATTCCAGACGCATTTTTTATTATTATTATTGTGGCAAGTCAGCTGTCACGGCCCAGTCCTGCAAGCGTTTCACATCCTTTGCTCACCGTCCTGTCAGTCATGTCAGTACTTCCTGGCCTCCACTCACGAACTTATTCCAGTGTTGTAGGCCTTTGCGATAAAGTTTCCATGTTTTGTTTTGTATTTTTCCATTAAGGACTCCCATGACGTGGAATAAGACCAGCCTCCTCAAATTCCAGCTTATGTATTTGAATTAGTATTTATAGTCATTGTGTTGACTGCCACGTTGTGATAATGATAATGTCAGGAAAGAGGAGACATATGATGCAGCTTCATCCACGAAGACTGACGTCATAAAAAAACAGCTGTAGTATCTTTATTATTATTGTTAGTTTTATAGGTACGGTAGCCTAAACCACTATCATTGTTATTAATTGTTTGCTTGCTTTTATATTTATCTCTATCATCTTATTTTGATATTTAATCAGTTAATTGATTTATACATACGCCGTGGATACATCGGGATGGAAGGGAGGGGGCTTTCAA
This sequence comes from Eriocheir sinensis, assembly GCF_024679095.1. Lineage (NCBI taxonomy): Eukaryota > Metazoa > Arthropoda > Malacostraca > Decapoda > Varunidae > Eriocheir > Eriocheir sinensis. The sequence continues at coordinate 8,115,036 of NC_066553.1, forward strand.
CAGGAAATTTCACTACTTTATTATTACATATTATTATTGTTTTACCATCAGGTCTTAACACAGTTGAAAGACACATTGAGAAGTTTTAGTAAGAGATGTAGCCATCTTAGATTTTTTGTAAGCATATAGGTACAGTCCATAGACAAAGATCCTCACAGACATGAGAATTATAGAGAAGAGCTAAGGCATAAATCTATCAATGAGAATATTCATTCATATTTTCTACATAGACTGAGAATATTCTTTCATATTTTCTACATGTTTAAAACACCATGTCAAAAAAATATATACCAAAAGCAATATTCCTTGAGAAATGGGAAGAAGAACTGTGTCCTTAAAACTAAATAAGATGTATACATACCTATATGTTTATAGTTTTATAGAACCTAAATTAGGTAATTTTATCCTACTTGACTCCAGAAAATATAAAATACTACTTCTATACGTACCTATTTAAGTAGGTATAAGGAAATGTGAGTTATGATTTTAATTCTAAATGATGTCCACATAACTAATGTTTCTCATTCTGCAGGTGTTTGCTGCATGATGGTAGATGACACTCTGCCTGCCATTGAATGTTGCGTTGATCAGTATGTCCACGACCCCAATGACATCAGGTGAGAACGCAGAGGAGATGTGTTTTGAAGCAGTGAAAATCCGACTAATGCATGCTGAAGTGGAATAGTGTGTTGTGAGGTAGTTAATGTTGGACTATATTCCTGTGTTAATGTGACCACTTCATGACCAGGGTACACTTTAATCTCCAAGCATAACTTTATGGAGCATGTGTGAAATTTTTAATTTGCTAATGTAGAGACCCCTTGTATACCTATTGCTGTCTTATCTGATGGTTTGATCATGTATATACCTATTTGATTGGTTTCCATTTTGGGTTATATCTAATTAATCTAGGGCCTTCAGGTCCTTTTGACAGGATTTGGAACCCAGTGAAAAGGGTCTTCTCTATACCATGAGCCCCAAACCTCGACTCTTACTTTTCTTTTTTTACTTTCCACCTCTTCCTCAATCCATTCAGTATCAATCTTTGAAACTTAACATTTCTTTTCTTGCCTTCTCCATCTTTAAATCCTAAACTTTCAATCATATGACTTAACACTACATGGTCTTTACTGTCTAGTACTCTAGGATAGTAACACACTCCAGTTTATCAAAGATAGGAATTTCATATAATCATAATATTAGGTCATTTAGTATTACATAATCTGTGTTGATCAGTGCTGGAATCTATCTATCTGTATATCTCCAGTGCCTTGCTCCCTTGCGGGAACTTCCCTCCAGGGGGTTGCCGCTGCAGAAGTGTCTCCATCTCTCCTGTTCTGGCACTCCCTCTTTGCACATTCAATCCTGCTTCTTCCAACACTCTCACTCCAATACTCACTCACACTATTGATCCCCTCCCTCAATCCTTCTCTCATACACTCTCTTCACGAATTCATTTTCCTCCATTCTCATCATGTGTCCAAACCATCTCAGTGCACCACGCTTCACCCACTCCACACCACTCCACACTCCACTCCTTTTTGCTGTCGCACCCATACCAAACCGCTCATACATGCTTTCATTACTTTCTCCATCCCATCTTGACACAACACATGCACTTCTTATATAACTCATTTCCACTGCACATATTCTCGATTGCTGGGCTGCATTCCATGTCCACGTCTCTGATGCATATGACAGAGTTGGCAGGATAATACTATTCCTTATTTCCCTCTTTACCTCCATGCTCACACTTCTTCCTTTTATAACTCTCCAATGCACCCACCACCTGTCTGCCCTTCACTGCTCTTTCCCTCACTTCACCTTCCATACTGCCATACTTACATAAAACAGTCCCTAAATATTTAAACTCAGTCACCTCCTCCATTCTCTCCTCCCCTAACCTTATCCTACACTTCGTTGTACCCTCTGCTCTAACTCTGTACGGCTTTGCAAAATCAATGACTTGTTCTCTCGCCCTCTCAAATACCATAACCTTACTCTTTCCAGCATTCACTCTCAGCTTTCTCCTCTCACACACCCTGTCAAAATCATCCACTATCCTCTGCAGTGTTCCCTTGTTCTCTGCCCACAACACTGGGATATCAGCAGATACACACTACTAGTTAAACAGAGGTATATTTTTTTAACAAGTAAGTTGTTTGCTACTATACATACATGTTTGGTAGCATTTCATGACATATTTTCTTATTGAATTTGCAGTTGCATAAGACATTATTCATTCTCATTTTTATTTTCACCTAAATTTAGATATATTAGCAAAACCCATCACCATCATAAGATTATCTTGATATATCCTGCACACACAATTTAGGGGTGAAGCTTTAATAGATAGGTGAACATTTGTAGTGGGAGGAGGGAGGAGCAGAACAGATGAGAAATTTAGTTGTAACTTATCTGCAAAATATCAGAGGAAACAGCTCTTCTGGAAAGAAGTTAAGAGAAATGAGATAGTGAATAAGGATAGCTGTGTAATGAAAAGCAGTGATAGGGGGCTTGCTGCAAGGAATGAGTATATGAAAGAGATATGGAAGAGGCATTTTGAATCTGTGGTGTGTGAGTGTAGGAGGGAAAGCAAAATTGAGATGTATTGGGGTAAATTTATGTTGGGCAGCCATTTTCATGGAAGGTATGGAGAGAAATGAAGCAGGGAAGGTGTTGCAGTAAAAGTATGAAATGCCCCTTGTCATCGGCAGTATAACAGGAGAAATCTGGATCTGGATAATAATGGAAATGGAGAAGTACTGAAGAAATCTAATTACAGAGTGAATACTATGGATGTGTAGGTAGCATAGAAGCATTGTGAAATGTCAGAAGCCTGGATAAAAAGCCATCATTATGTCACTGTTCAAAGGAAGAGGGAGTAGGATGCTTTTAACAGGTATAGGGGAATAATCACTCAATGTGCATGGAAGGTGTGTGGAAGGGTTTTATATGAAAGGATGGTGAAAATATACTTTAGAAATGTAGGTGATGAGGACTAGGGGATTTACCATAGGAAAAGAATGAATAGCCCTTATCTTTGCACTGAAAATGATAGATTGAAAGTACAGTACTTAGAGAAGGTTAGGAATCTATTTGCTACTTTCATGAACCTTGAGAAGGCTTATGACAGTTTATGAGATGCTCTGAAAATAAATAATAGCATTTACTTGAAGGGACCAAGTCTTTCTGCAAGGATTTTAGTGTCTGTGCTAGTTGATTGGGAACCGAGTGAAAGTTTTGGTGTTGGTATATGTGTGAGATAATGGCATACACTCTAATGTACAGCCACCAGTCTGCAGCAGTGATGAAGCTTTTGTAAAGTATTTTACAGTATGGAACCTTATCAAGTACCTTTTGAAAATCCATATAAAATATACCCAATGATTTTGCCACATCATAAAAGGTCAGTAGGTTGAACAAACAGGAATTTGTGATGTGAATCCTTTATTAATGAATGACTGTAACTCACAATTTTGTCTCATAATTATGCTCCCAAGTAGCTAACCTACTACTAATTTTAGACTAATGGGCCTGTATGTACCTGGTAAAATTTGTCTCCTTTCAACATTGTCAGTATAACAGCCATCTTTCAGTCAATAAGGACTATACCCTTTTGCAAGGACATTTAAAGAAGGGTGTGAGAGGATGTAGTATCATTCTCATGTTTCTTTAAATAGTTTAGGGTAAGGATTATCTGGTCCTGGACTTGCACTACTTTTAAGTAATCAGAGTGCATTTAAAAAATTTTTGGAAGTTATTTCAGAGTTTGGGTAGGTATGAACAGCTTTCCATTAATGTTGTTATCATTGGTGGACGGTGGTGTTGGTGATGGCAGCAGTCAAGCTGGTATTGATTACCAAGGAAAAATAATAATTTAGCATGTCTGCAATATGTTGGTTTTCAGTCACTGTGTTACTTGGGCTGTCTATTAAAGGTCCAGTCCCACCTCTGATCTTTTTGTTGTTTGTGTATTTAAAGAAAGGCTTCAGATTAGTTATAAAGTTGACAGCAATATTTTCCCCATGCCTGTGCTTTGCCTCCCTCTTATTCGTTGTCTGGCTACGTTATAAAGTCTATCATCTTCAGGTGAGTTTTGCATCTTCTGTATAACAATTAACTTTCTTTCCTTTAAGTGAACATTTGATTTTGCTGTTAAACCATAGTGGACTTTTATTTATATTATGTTGCTTTTCACCAAAGTGGACAAATTTATTCTGTTGAATAAGTAATCAATTTTTAAGTTCACACTTTGTCTACATTAGAATCATCTAATACTTGCATTTTTGTCATTCTTGCCTAATTTATATGAAATTTGGTCTTTTGAAATCAAGAACTATTATTTTTTATTTATTATTAATTCTTGCTTGAGTCGACACTTACCAAATTGTGATCACATGAACTGAGATATTTTTCTACCTTAACAGTGATGATTATCCTGAGTCACTGTAAAAAGGTCCAGTTTATTATTTTGTCGTTGGTCCTGTTATCATTTGACCTAGATAGTTATCTTCTAAAAAAAAAAGTATTCTATGTGATTCCCTGTGTACCTAGAGTAACGCCCAGTCTTTGTGTGGGAGATTAATCCAAAAATCAGTGACTCACTCTTTTGGGTTTTGATATTGGTGCAACATCAAGGGGAATGCATTGTGGGGTTGTTGAGTAGGTTGAGTAAGTAATCTGTGGTCGGGCATGTGAAAAGAACGAATGAGGATGGCCTTGTGAAGTGAGTGTTTGAAAGCAAGGCAAGGGGATGACCACCAGTAAAATGGACCATTAGTGTGGATGAGCACTGGAGGGAAAGGTTAATAGAACTGAATACATGGAAAGGGAGTGCCAGAACAGGGAAAAAGGGGCACTTATGCTGCAGAAACCCCCTTGGGGAAAGTTCCCATGAGGGGACAGGTATCAGATACAGATAGATAAACAGGGAAGAGCACTTACTCATCATGATAGCAAAACTCTGGTTTGAACACCTCAGACACTAGCCATATCATCCAATACCCAATAAATCTTGTTTTTTGTAATCCACGAATCTCCTTACAGCTCTGGAAGTGACATGGTTTTTATTCCTTTCCAGCTATGCTGCTGAAGAATGTGATGTGGCATTCCAAGGAGAAGAGGATGCCCTTATCAGACGGCCTAACCCTTCTTCCTCGTAAGTGTTTTCTTGACATTTGTTCTTTACTTCACTTATATTTTATGAAACAGTGTATGATACATTATGATGCATACACAGATCAACATGTTCTCATGTTTTAAGTACCATATAGACTTCCTTCTTGGTGCTGTTGCTTCCTTCATTTTAATAGGAACTTGATTATATTTGTCAATTTATTCCTGTGGCAGTGTAGAGCTGAGTAGCTTGAGATCGGAATTGCAAAGCCATATAGTAAAAGGTTAAGATTGTAAAGCCATGTAGTAAAAGGCTAAGAAATTAACAAGGCCATCGTACTGTGTAGCCAAGTATACATAATTAGTTTTTAAATTTTTCATTAAACATAAATGGTGCAGGAGGTCAAGTGGTATCTTGCACCCTTAAATTATAATGAGATGTGTCCCTCTCTTCTTGTGATAAATTTCACATCATGCTTATGGGCACCCTTGTAGTTTGGGTATATAAACTGTCCCTGTTATGAACTTTAACTGTCGTGATGGTTTTCCTGGGAAAGTTACTGCTTTATTTTTCTAATGCGAAAATGAGTATGAGCAAAAGATGAACACATGCAAATCATAAAGATGTTCATAGCTACAACATACAAAAATAAGGAAGTTTATGTGCTGTGCTGCCCCTATGTTTGTTTTATAATTTTTCTTTGGAAGTTACACCTGATATCAGTATCTTATGTCTCTTACAAGATAAGGACCTTCCCAAAGTTAGAATAAAGCTTTTAAGTGTTCTTTTAGTTATGGTTATGTAACAGTAATCAGCTGCTTGGGAAAAGTGGTGCTATCAGATAAGTTTTGATAGCACAGTGTTCATTTTGGTCAGGGAATACTACTGGCCATGTCAGTGTGTGTGTGGTCTTATAAAGTTGAAGTGTACCGAGACAGGCTGCAGCATGGCAGAGGTCAAGAGGTAGGACTGTGCTGTGATTCAAAATATGCATGAGTACAAGTTTCCTTCATGCTTTCAATTTGAAATAATTTATGATAATTATTGCAAGAATATTTATTTTACTTGTAATTAATTCATAATTCAGTTCCATTCAAATCAAGCATCTGGGTTCATTCTCTCGTCTTGATAAAAATGGTTTTATTATGGACAATGGTCCTCAGGTTGGGTCAGTACCTTGTAATGGGTCACTCTACATAGTTATTATGACCTGAGGTGATGGCTGCTGCAATAGTAATGGACATTATTGTGATAACATTGCTGAACCTTTACCATTGGACAGCCATGCTAACAAAGTCTGTAAGGAAAAAAGAAGATAGAAACTACTCACAGAAACTTGTTCATATATATATATATATATATATATATATATATATATATATATATATATATATATATATATATATATATATATATATATATATATATATATATATATATATATATATATATATATATATATTATGCACACATACACACAATTTTCATTATTTTTTTATTGTTATTATTATTATTATTATTATTATTATTATTTTTTTTTTTTTATTATTATTATTTTTTTTTTTTGTGTGTGTGTGTTGACTGTTTATTGAGATTAGGCTCATAACTGTTGAAAAAAACAAGTACATTACTATTTTAGTGAGCTCTGAAAAGTGCCAGGATGTTTTGCAAAGTACCAGCATACCTAGCAAAGTGCTAGGGAGTGCTGGAAAGTATTGGGGTGCTCTGCAAATTTCTGTATAGTGTACTACTAACTTATCTTGACTGGGGTGTGCTGGAGAGTACAGTGGTACTTTCCAAAGTACTGAGGAGTACTGCAAACTGCCAAGTTGAGTGCTGTGCAAATTATAATCCTATATCTTTACACTCCTGTCTCTCTAAAGCTTTTGAAAACATTCATACATGAAATTTCTTAAATATCTATTGACTTTCAACCTTTTTGATTGTTAGTCATGAGTTAACAAGAGGCATTCTACAGGTGATCTTACCACCCTAATTGATTCTAATCATCCTCCCAGGTGTTATGGTCAAACTTTGCTGTTGTCCTAGACATCTTGACAGTGACAGATATTTTCTTTCTGAACTACTCTTCCATATTCTATTTCTATCTGTACTTTCATTTCAGTTTTTCTTTCTTGTCAGTCTTTTCTACTCTTAACCTTATTATGGTGCTCCACAGTGCTGTTATCAGTCACTCTTACTATTAATCATTAATAGTCTGATCCAAAATTATCCACTCATATGTTAGGGACTACTTTGCATCACTCAACATCATTTATCATATGTCCATCACAAAAAAAGTTGCACACTTCAAGGGAAGGTGCTGCAAAGTGCTTAACACTATTTTTTTCTATTATTTCTGTTTGGGATAGAACAAAATTTAGTGCCTCAAAACCTCAAATTCTCCATCACAACTCAACACAATCTTCCAAACATGTCATGTATTCTTTGATAACACACAACTGTCTTTCTCTCTTTCATAAAACGTTCTCTGTCTGTCAACTCAGAATCTCATCTTCAAATTTTATATCATATCTCTCTCTAAATCAGCATATTAAGAGTGTAGGCATTATGTATCATCTCCAGTTCATTAATTTACCTGTGGCATAGGCTAACAAAAGCATTGGCTGCCCCTCAATGAAATATGCTTCCTGTGTGTGAGGGGGTTTCACCCACATAGCACTGTTGGACTGAGCAGAGTGAAAGGCTTTTTATCTCATCAACTCCCCTATATTTACTGAATGTCTTTTCTCCCTTATATTGTCAGTGTTGCTTCCTATGGTATCTTTTGCAATTTTTATGTTAAAGCTCTTCTGAACTTGCTAACTGCTTGCCTCCACCTCTGCTAGAGCACCATTGCCCAAGACTTTCTACTCACACTAATGTGAGCTTTTGCTCATTCTGAAACACATGAGAAATTCATTTAAGTCAAAGAGAGGGAGAAATAAACTTTTCCATGGCAAGAAATGGAACTGTGACCAGTGAGGTGGGAAGCCACTGTTCTAACTGTTTGGCCAAATGGGATTCTGGGTGTAGAAAAACTTCTTATGGCAATAATTCGTAGGAAAAAGTTTGTTTGCCTAAAGTACGTCAGGATAAGTAAATAGGGTATAAAGTTCGTCATGTCAAAAGTTCATAATGGGAAAAAATCGTAATGGAAAAAAATCGTAAAGTTAAATGTTCGTTAGAAAAATGTTCGTACACGTAAAAGTTCGTATGGAAAATGTTCGTATGCAAATGTTCGTACGCAACTGTTCGTACGCAAATATTCGTCAGAGATAAAGTTCTTATGGTAGAGAAACAAACTTCGTATGGCAATAATTCGTAGGATAAAGTTCGTTTGATTGACTTAAGTACGTATGGAAATAGTTCGTATATAGCTAGAGAGAGAGAGAGAGAGAGAGAGAGGTGTGTGTGTGTGTGTATCCATTTTTTAACATAACTGAGCGACCAAAAGGTCTCCCAGTGGTGAAAAACAGTCGTCCAGTAAGAAACTTTTTAAGGTACTGGGCGACAAGATCTTTATTCTTGAAATAATTCCTGTGTGCTCAAAGTATATTATTTTGCGTTGACGGGAAGGCGGCGGCGGCAGAGTGCAAGGTTATATGATGTTGGTTGTCGGCGGCGGAGCCGCGAGGCGAGGCGGTCGGTGGCGGTGGTGATGGTGGTTGTCAGCAGGGTCGGCTCTCAGCGACACCTCCCCATTTTTCATGGGTTTCGGACAAAAGTTCGTATAGAAAAACTTCGTGTAGCAATAGCGACTTATTACCATACAAACATGCTTACGAACTTTTCCGTACGTACTACTTTACCCAGAGGAACTTTTGTCCCGACGAACTTTTGTCATTACGAATATTTTGCATACGTACGTTATACCATACGAACATCTGTATATGAACTTTAGCGTACGAACTTTTACTAACGTATTTTTTGTCAGACGAACTTTTTCCCTGACGAACATTTGCGTACGAACTTTTTGCTTCCGAACAATTTCATACGAAATATTTCCAAACGAACTTTTTCTATACGAACTTTTGTCCCGACGAACTTTTTTCGTTACGAATATTTTACATACGTACTTTATACCATACGAACATCTGCATACGAATTTTAGCGTACAAACTTTTGCGTACGTACTATTTTCAAACGAACTTTATCCCTTTCGAACATTTGCTTACGAACAATTGCGTACGAACTTTATGCATGCGAACTATTTCCATACGTACTTTGGCCCTAGAATCGTGTGTGTGTGTGTGTGTGTGTGTGTGTGTGTGTCATATATAATCTATATCTATCTATCTATCTATCTATCTATCTATCTATCTATCTCTATATATATATATATATATATATATATATATATATATATATATATATATATATATATATATATATATATATATATATATATATATATTATGTGAGTGGAGTCAAAGGCTCTTCGTCTCATCAACTCTCCTCCTCATACTGATTGTCTTCTACCTCTCAAATTCCGCCGCCATGTTGCCTCTCTATCTTCTATCGATATTTTCATCCTGACTGCTCTTCTGAACTTGCTAACTGCATGCCTTCCCCCCTCCCGCGGCCCCGCTGCACACGTCTTTCTACTCATGCTCATCCCTATACTGTCCAAACCCCTTATGCAAGAGTCAACCAGCATCTTCACTCTTTCATCCCTCACGCTGGTAAACTCTGGAACAATCTTCCTTCATCTGTATTTCCTCCTGCTTACGACTTGAACTCTTTCAAGAAGAGGGTATCAGGACACCTCTCCTCCCGAAATTGACCTCTCTTTTTGGACACTCCTTTGATCTCTATTCAGGAGCAGTGAGTAGCGGGCTTTTTTTTATATTTTTCTTTACGCCCTTGAACTGTCTCCTTAGCTGTAATATATATATATATATATATATATATATATATATATATATATATATATATATATATATATATATATATGGGTCAAATCAGAAGTTTATTCCTGACTAGTTTCGCCTGGTACAGCTTCTTCAGAGGAATGAATACACCAGTGAAAGCATGCAATATTTATACACAAAGACAAATCCCTAACTGGTAACTGCCTAGGCTTCCTCCTCGGTGGTCAGGTCGGGTCATGTGGACTTCTCTTGGGTGAGTGAGGTCTAGGGTGTGGTGGTAGCCGTTGATGGTCCGCCCCTTTTAATCGCCTGCCTTGCCGTGACTGCCTCTGTGATTCTTGCCCATTTTATCTCACCTGTTCTCTGGTTAATATTTTCATTCACTGATGTATGTAGCGCTTCCAGTACCTTCCTCCGTAGTTTGCTTAGTCCTTTCTCCAAAATCACCGCCCCTTCCCAATTAGGTAAATGCCCCCTCTCGTCAATATGGTTCACTAGTGCGCTCGTGTGACGGCGGTGACGTACGTCTGCTTTATGTTCTCTTATCCTTTTGCCCAGGCCTCTGTATGTCTCGCCATAGTATGCACTGTCGCAACCATTCACCAACTTGTCAAAATGTCTCTCTCTCTCTCTCTCTCTCTCTCTCTCTCTCTCTCTCTCTCTCTCTCTCTCTCTCTCTCTCTCTCTCTCTCTCTATATATATATATATATATATATATATATATATATATATATATATATATATGTGTGTGTGTGTGTGTGATTAACCTTCTTATCCAAGTATTTTTGGACATATTCTTACTCGCCGCAATCATCCTCTATTGAATAGTTCACCTGTCCTCCCTCTGACACCCTCTGTAACACCTTAACCACTTCTACCCTGTGCCGACTTCTAGCCCATTAATTGTGTGACTGCTTTAGTTCCTTAATCCTAAATGCTAAAGTCACCCATCGAAATAAAAGAAAATGGAGCCTAAATGCTAAAGTCACCCATGGAAATAAAAGAAAATGGAGCACACGAGTTACATCCCCACCAGTGGTCAGGCGAAGACTGGTGGGATGGGACCAAAGAGTTCTATAGTCTCCTTGGGTGGGACCGTGGGCGGGACTGAGTGACTTCCGGTGACGTCACTGCGCAGAAGAGAAGAATTCTGGTAAGAGGTTGAAGAGACCTTATATTCTCTAGGCCTTGGTTTACTCAAGTCAGACTCGCCGCTCACGCACAGCCTCAAGGCCAAGGCGTGAAGTGAGGGCGAGTCTGACTTGAGTAAACAAATGCCGAGGCGAAAGAACACCGTCACGGCTCGGCTTATGTTCGGAAGCGATTTTGACCCTTTGTATATTTTTACCTCGGGACGTACCACACACCATCAGAAGCAGAAAAGCATGCAGATTTAGGATCTGTACTTATAAAAGTGAAGCGACGAAAACCAACTGAGTACAAAGGAGTTGAAGGAAATAAGTGCAGGAAAATGTTTACTCTTTAGTTCACTTAACTCCGATTTTCGTATGTGTAATTTTACCTTTTTTTTTATTTTTATTTTTTTAATTTTTTTTTACGTCGCGGCCTATTGCGCCGGTAGGCTTCTTCCCGGTGGGGCCTGATGGTCGGCCCAGCCCGTTCTGGCTCAGGTGGGTGTTTATAGTGGCGCCGTCTTGCATTGGCTCATACTGCCCTCCCGGAGCTCATCTTTAATCCTAGAATCTAGAGTCAGGGTTGATAGGTGGTCTTCTGAACAGCATGTGGATAGTTTTTAGCCACTCGGCGGCGGCTGAAAAATCCCAGCTTAGTGGCACCGGGCGGGGATTGAACTCGCGTCCTCCTGAACGCGGCGCCGTCACTCTGTCGACTCAGCCACCGCCTTCCCATTGTTTCAATTTTATGCTAGTGTGATGCAGAATTTTCTCAGGAAGGTTATGGTGGTCTCAGTCTTTCGTAAAAATGAATGTTGGGGTCAGGAAACAGGATGGGAGTGAGGTGTGTGAAGTCGTTGGTTTGGGCAGACAACGAGGATGGGGCGGGGCTGAATGGATAGCGTGACGGCGCCGCGTTCAGGACGACGCGAGTTCAATCCTCGCCCGCTGCCACCAAGCTGGGATTTTTCAGCCGCCGCCGAGTGGCTTAAAACTACCCACATGCTGTCCAGAAGACCACCTATCAACCGGACTCTAGATTTTAGGATTAAAGATGAGCTCCGGGAGGGCAGCATGAGCCAATGCAAGATGGCGCCTGCGCCAGAACGGGCTGGGCCGACCATCAGGCCCCACCGGGAAGAAGCCTTGGGCCGACCATCAGGATCCACCGGGAAGAAGCCTACCGGCGCAATAGGCCACGACGTAAAAAAAAAAAAAAATAGTCTCGAGGAAGGGGAGGAGCTTATCGAGACGCCAGCCAATCATCGTCCAGGATGAGATGCCATGAACATTTCTATTTATATTTTTTATTCACCGACAATTGCTTCATAGGGTATATAACAAGAAATTCACATCATATTTTATTTTATTGTAGTAGTTTATAACAAAAAAACATGTGAGAGGTCCTAATAAAAAAGCTCATTTCAAAATTTGGTTCTTCACGTTCTATGAGTGACGATACCTCTCTATACTTGCCTTGCCTCAACCTACTGACTGGGGTGTACTGCAAACAACTGACTGGGGTGCACTGCAAACAACTGACTGGGGTGCACTGCAAGGTACTGGCTGGGTTCACCTCAACCTACTGACTGGGGTGCACTGCAAACTACTAAGGTGGATTGGGAAGTATTGACTGTCGTTCACTGCATAGTATTGGATTGTAATATCTTACTACTGTTGGGGAAAAAACCCAATTGATTCATATTACTATGTATTATTCCTCTCTTCCTGGTACGAGAGAGAGAGAGAGAGAGAGAGAGAGAGAGAGAGAGAGAGAGAGAGAGAGAGAGAGATTCTTTTGGTTCTTGGTAGACGTCTCCAGCCGGTTAGTAGTGGATATTTTTTTTTTTTTTAAGTGGCTGCGATGATTTGAATAATTTTGCCCTAAAGAACTTGTGTATATTAGCGTTTGAAAGATTATGCACTATATGTTAAGGAGGTAACCAATGTTCTTCAGTCGTGATATTTCTGAGTTCAGCTCTTATGTCGTGATAGCTTCGTGTTCAATTCTGCAGTCCTGATAATCCTTGTGTTCATTTCTTCTGTTGTGATAATCCTTGTGTTCAGTCGTGTTCTATAATCTACAGTCGTGATATCCTCGTGTTCAATTCTTCGGTCGTGATATCCTGTGCTCAATTCTACGGTCGTGATATCCTGTGTTCAATTCTTCGGTCGTGATATCCTATGTTCAATTCTTCGGTCGTGATATCCTGTGTTCAATTCTTCGGTCGTGATATCCTGTGTTCAATTCTTCGGTCGTGATATCCTGTGTTCAATTCTTCGGTCGTGATATCCTGTGTTCAATTCTTCGGTCGTGATATCCTGTGTTCAATTCTTCGGTCGTGATATCCTGTGTTCAATTCTTCGGTCGTGATATCCTGTGTTCAATTCTTCGGTCGTGATATCCTGTGTTCAATTCTTCGGTCGTGATATCCTGTCTTCAATTCTTCGGTCGTGATATCCTGTGTTCAATTCTTCGATCGTGATATCCTGTCTTCAATTCTTCGGTCGTGATATCCTGTGTTCAATTCTTTGGTCGTGATATCCCGTGTTCAATTCTTCGGTCGTGATATCCTGTGTTCAATTCTTCGGTCGTGATATCCCGTGTTCAATTCTTCGGTCGTGATATCCCGTGTTCAATTCTTCGGTCGTGATATCCCGTGTTCAATTCTTCGGTCGTGATATCCTGTGTTCAATTCTTCGGTCGTGATATCCTGTGTTCAATTCTTCGGTCGTGATATCCTGTGTTCAATTCTACGGTCGTGATATCCTGTGTTCAATTCTTCGGTCGTGATATCCTGTGTTCAATTCTTCGGTCGTGATATCCTGTGTTAAATTCTTCGGTCGTGATATCCTATGTTCAATTCTACGGTCGTGATATCCTGTGTTCAATTCTTCGGTCGTGATATCCTGTGTTCAATTCTTCGGTCGTGATATCCTGTGTTCAATTCTTCGGTCGTGATATCCTGTGTTCAATTCTTCGGTCGTGATATCCTGTCTTCAATTCTTCGGTCGTGATATCCTGTGTTCAATTCTTCGGTCGTGATATCCTGTCTTCAATTCTACGGTCGTGATATCCTGTATTCAATTCTTCGGTCGTGATATCCTGTCTTCAATTCTTCGGTCGTGATATCCTGTGTTCAATTCTTCGATCGTGATATCCTGTCTTCAATTCTTCGGTCGTGATATCCTGTGTTCAATTCTTTGGTCGTGATATCCTGTCTTCAATTCTACGGTCGTGATATCCTGTGTTCAATTCTTCGATCGTGATATCCTGTCTTCAATTCTTCGGTCGTGATATCCTGTGTTCAATTCTTCGGTCGTGATATCCTGTCTTCAATTCTACGGTCGTGATATCCTGTGTTCAATTCTTTGGTCGTGATATCCCGTGTTCAATTCTTCGGTCGTGATATCCTGTGTTCAATTCTTCGGTCGTGATATCCCGTGTTCAATTCTTCGGTCGTGATATCCCGTGTTCAATTCTTCGGTCGTGATATCCCGTGTTCAATTCTTCGGTCGTGATATCCTGTGTTCAATTCTTCGGTCGTGATATCCCGTGTTCAATTCTTCGGTCGTGATATCCCGTGTTCAATTCTTCGGTCGTGATATCCCGTGTTCAATTCTTCGGTCGTGATATCCTCGTGTTCAATTCTACGGTCGTGATATCCTGTGTTCAATTCTTCGGTCGTGATATCCTGTGTTCAATTCTTCGGTCGTGATATCCCGTGTTCAATTCTTCGGTCGTGATATCCTGTGTTCAATTCTTCGGTCGTGATATCCTGTGTTCAATTCTTCGGTCGTGATATCCTGTGTTCAATTCTTCGGTCGTGATATCCTGTGTTCAAATCTATGGTCGTGATATCATGTGTTCAATTCTTTGATCGTGATATCCTGTGTTCAAATCTACGGTCGTGATATCCTCGTGTTCAATTCTTTGGGCGTGAATGAGGATATCTTCATGTTCAGTTCCCAGTCAACCTGATACCTCCTCATCAGTATCAGCACACGATTACCGACTTTTGACCTACATTATCCTTAAAATAAAGATTGAAGGTGATGGCTGCTCGCAAACTTTTTGGGTGAGGGATATTTCGTGAACCCTTTTCGATACTCCATTGGCATACTGAGGTGGTACTTTAAGAATACCCATACTTTATTTTTTTATAATTATTTTATACGGATATATATCGTGGCTGCGAGGTGGTTGAAGCGAGCAGTGATGGCGGTGGATATCATGTTCCTGCGCTTACCCTATTTTCCATATTCTCCTTCCATACCCTGATCCAGTCCCTCTCTCCTCCCCTTCCGTTCTTCCCTCCTTCATCCCTCCCTCACTTCTGTTCTTCTCGTTTCGACCCTACTGCCTTTCCATAATTCCTTTCTTTCGTCCTCACTCCGTTTCCATCCATTCCTCCTTCCCTTCGTCCCTCCCTCTCTTCTGTTCCTCTTCTCCTTTCGTCCATCCTCTCCTTCCATTATTCCTTCCCTCACTGATGTTCCTCTCATCCTTTCGTCCCTTCTTCCCTTGTTTGTTTCATTTTTGTTTTTTCTTTTCTCCCTCCCTCCCTCATTTTCGTTCCTCTTCTCCTTTCGTCCCTCCCTTCCTCTCCTCCATCCCTCCCCTCATGCCATATCTCCTTCCGACTTCTTCCCTTCTTCTTCCTCTCTTTCCGTTCCTCCTTCACATCTGCCCCCTCTTCCCTTTCTCGTTCTTCCTCCTTTCCTCCTTCCGTCTCGCCCCTCCTCTTCCTCGTAACTCTTTCCCATTCTTCCGTCCCTCTATCTCTCCCTCCCCTTTTTCCATTCCTCCTCCTGTTCCGTCCCTTCTTTCTCTTATCACCTATCCAGCAATCCTTCTCTCCCTTCTCTCCTCCCTTCTCTTCTGTCCTTCCCATTCCTCCTTCCCTCCCTCTTTCCTTACCTCCTAACTTTCGGTCTCTCCTTTCTCCTATCACTTATCCATCCCTTTCTTCAGTCCCTTCTCTCCTTCCTTCTCTGATTTCCATCCCTCTTTCCTTCCCTACCCACCCACCCCTCCGCTGCCGCCCCTCCCCCACGAGTATATCGACGCGGGAGAGGATGGCTGCTGGGGTGCGCTCGTCGCTCGTGTGGGTGGCACCGTGGCACTGGCAGTCTCAAACAGGGTGCCACGGCCGCTGAACCTCCCTCGTCTGTCCCTGCGTAGCCCCTGACTGGCACTCCCGTTCGCCGTGCCCGGCGTGTACCTGTTGCCCGCCGTTCGTAGCTGTGAGGCGCGTCTTGTCCTGCCGGAGCCATGACGGTCACTACTTCCATCGTGGAGGGCGAGGAGGACGGTCGGCGCCGGTCCAAGTCGGTCTCTAGCGCTGACGACCCTTCGCGCCGCCACTCCGATGCTCCTCCCGCCGGCGCCGACACCAAGGTCGTCGTGGAGGTCACCCACACCCAGTTAGTGCCTACAGTAACGTCTTCATGCGGTGGCGCCTCGTGTCTGCTGCTTCTTATGTTTTGCAGTGTCAAAATTCTTGTACCCTGCTTGGCGCCGATTTTCTCATATTCTTCTCGTGTATGCTTTTCTGTTTTCCTTCATATTCCCCCCAAAAAATAGATAAAGGGGAAGAAACAGATTAATTGAGGATATATAAAAGTGACATATTACTTTTCCTTTTTAGTGCAAATAATAAGGCCGTGAAAGAAGTTGAATTGACGTGATGTTCTTCATATTCCCCCCCCCCAAAAAAAAAAAAATATATATAGGGGACCTGGGGAAGAAATCGTTTAATTAATTGAGGCTATATAAAAATGGCATGTTACTTTTCCTTCTTAGTGCATCTAATAAGGCCGTGAAAGAAATTGAATTGACGTTATTTTCTTCACATTCCCCCCTAAAAAAAAAAAAAGAGAGAGATATAGGGGAAGAAATCGTTTAATTAATTGAGGCTATATAAAAATGGCATGTTACTTTTCCTTTTTAGTGCATATAATAAGGCCCTGAAGGAAGTTGCATTGATGTTATTTATTTCCTTCATATTCACCCCCCTAAAAAAAATAAGGTAAAGAGGAAAAACCGTTCAAGTAAGGTTATATAAAAATGGCATGTTACTTTTCCTTTTTAGTGCATATAATAAGGCCCAGAAGGAAGTTGCATTGATGTTATTTATTTCCTTCATATTCACCCCCCTAAAAAAAATGAGATAAAGAGGAAAAACCGTTTAAGTAAGGTTATATAAAAATGGCATGTTACTTTTCCTTTTTAGTGCACATAATCAAGGCATATTATAAGGCACTGAAATATGAATTGATGTTATTTATTTCCTTCATATTCCCCCCAAAAATTAGATGAAGGGGAAGAAACCGTTTGATTAAGGCTATTTAAATATGGTATGTTACTTTTACTTTTTAGTGCATATAATAAGGCCTTGAAGGAAGTTAAATTCATGTTATTTATTTCCCTGCAAAATCTCTCGCAAGAAAAGAAACCGTTGCCCGTGGTCAGACTTACGTCATCATCCCGCTGCACGCTAGCACGCCGCGTCGCCACCCTTCCCTCCCTCCCTCCCTCTCTTTCTGTCCCTGCCGTCGCCCCCCTTCCCTCCCTCCCTCCCTCTCTCTCTGTCCCTCCCTCCGCCCCACTTCCCCCCTCCCTGTCTGTCCTTGCCGCTTCCCCCCTCCCCTCCCCCGCCCCATCTCCGCATGCAGTGGTTCCATTTTTTTTATTTATTTATTTTTTTTTTAATCCCGTGTTTCCTCAGTTTCCCGCCGTCAAATCTGGAACTAGTAAAATAGGAAAGAGAGTCGAAATGAAGTCCTTTTCAGCTGCTCTGCTATCCTGTCTTTGTAAACATCAACAGTGAATTCATACACAATGATATCCAAAGTAACATAAGAAGAAGAAAAAAAGCGGAATGAAAGAGCACGATCACAGAAAACCGTACGTTCATCGTAACTAGGTTTTTGTTCATTTCCCTTTTCATTTAACCCGAAAAAATACATATGAATGCAGAAATCAGGGAAAGAAACGATGAATGTATGGATAGTGAAACAGATTAGAGATTAACTTCATAACTCAGAGCCTATTATTATTATTATTATTATTATTATTATTATTATTATTATTATTATTATTATTTTCGACCAAACGTGATTTTTTTCATATCTTCTCGTTTACTCTCCACTCCTTCCGTTCCCCCTTCAATTCTGCCTCTCCTTTCATTCCTCCCTCCTCCTTCCGTCTCGTCTATTATTATTTTTTTTTCGACCAAACGTGATTTTTTTCATATCTTCTCGTTTACTCTCCACTCCTTCCGTTCCCTCTTCAATTCTGCCTCTCCTTCCATTCCTCGATCCCTCCTCCTTCCGTCTCGTCTCCTTTTCCTCATTAAGGGACTATTACACTGGGCAAATTTTCCGTGGATCTAAAGTCAAACCACGATTTCCGCTGGCGTGGTTCTCATTTGTTTCTTGTTATTGCTGATGATGGTGATGGTGAGTAATACCGTCGTCCTCCGGTGAAATGTGCCGTAGCTTTGGAAGATCGTGGACTCGCCAGTAAACCACGGAAATATGAGAACCACGCCAGCGGAAATCGTGGTTTGACTGAAGATCCACGGAAAATTTGCCCAGTGTAGTTCCCCCTTTGCCCTCTTCCCCATCCCTCCTGAACACCGAGACATCATTACTCGTCTACATACTATAACCTCCCCTCGCACAGCTTCGTTTTCTTTGTTTCGTTTCACGTCTTCGTATTTTCATGTTAAAATATTACGAGATTTACTTCAGTTCAATTCAGGGGAAGAATTAACAACATCTACGATCATTTGGGGAGAGAGAGAGAGAGAGAGAGAGAGAGAGAGAGAGAGAGAGACTTTCACCTAGACGTTATTTTCCTATTATTTTTCTTTCGCTCAATGGAAAGACATTTTTCTTTTCGCAATATTTACTTACGTATTTATTTATTCTTGTTAAACATTTTATTCATTAGTTAATTCGTGAATATAAATACTTGTAAATATTGATTCATTAATTCTATCTAGTTCACACACACACACACACACACACACACACACACACACACACACACACACACACACACTGGAAAGGTCGACTAGGGTGACCTCTGAATGACCTAGGGAGAGGGAGACTGACGCCCACCTTCTCCTCCTCCTCCTCCTCCTCTTCCTCTCCTCCAACTCCCTGGCACCGCGCCCACTCACCACCACGCACAGCCTCCACCCACCCGGCTCCCCTCCTCCACCCTTCTTTAAATTATCCTTATCACGAGGTTTTATGCGGGAGAAGGTAAAAGGTGGACAGGGGAAGGTGCGCACAGGTGGAAATAGAAGGGAAACCATGGCAGGTGTGCGATGTTAGGTAGGTCTCTCTCTCTTTCTCTCTCACTCTCGGTAAAGGCGTGGGTAGTCGTGAAAAAGCTGTGCACTGGTGGGAAACGGTGGATTTAAGAGAATATGTAACGTTTAAAGTGAATATAGTCTCTCTCTCTCTCTCTCTCTCTCTCTCTCTCTCTCTCTCTCTCTCACACACACACACACACACACACACACACACACACACACACACGTGGTTTACCAGCTGGAGGAGGAGGAGGCCAAGTCTATTGATGGTGGACGGCTAAGGGGCGGGAAGGGGAGGGGGTAGGGGGGCATGGATGAAAAGGGCTGCACTACACTTTGATGGGTAAAGGGGGAGGAGATGTGGGTGATGGGAGAATGACGAGGCAAGAGTCGGTATAGGCCGGTATTATAAGACACTCGCTTCTCACATCAGCTATTTCTAAAGGTCAAAGAGGGGGTCAGTCAGGTTTTAATGAGTGTTTCTTCAGGTTCACAGTACGGAGAAAGGTTCAAACTACCACCAGGGTCATAAAACTACTACTGGAAATGCCCACAACTCCTACGAAAGCCTTGTCAAATATATGTTCTTGGGCGACGAGCTGTCTTGTAATACGACCCCGGGATGGCTGGTATTACAAGACACTTTGCCTTCTCACATCAGCTATATCTAAAAATCAAAGGGGGTATCAATCAGGTTCTAATGAGTGTTTTTTTTATGCTTAAGGTACAGAGGAAGGATCAAACTAACACAAGGGTCATAAAACTACTCCTGGAAATGCCCACAACTCCTACGAAAGCCTTGTCAGATATGTGTTCTTGGGCGACGAACTGTCTTGTAATACGACCCTCAGTGACTCTTCCGCTTCTCCCATCAACTATTTCCACCCTTCTTTCCCATGTCATCTATCCATTCCTTCCTTCTGTCACTTCCCTCCTCTTTTTTTCACATTTTTCAGTCCCTCCATCACTCTCTCTCTCCCCACCCCCCCTCTTTCCATACCTTCTTCCGTCCTGTCCTTTCTTCCTCCGGCCGGAAAGGAGACAAGTCGGTTTCTAATGAGTGTATTCTTAGTCATGATATAAAGGAATGGTCAACCCCCCTTTTTTTTTTACAACAAAGGAGACAGCTCAAGGGCACAAAAAAGGAAACAATAATAAAAAAAAAGCTCGCTACACGCTGCTCCTTAAAAAAAAAAAAGACTCAAAAGAGGTGGCCGAAAGAGAGGTCAATTTCGGGACTACCACCAGAGTCATAAAACTACCCCTGGAAATTCCCCTAACTGCTACGAAAGCCTTGTTGAATATGTGTGCTCGGGCGCTGAAATGTTTAAGAATATGACCCAGGGATAAATATTTTGGGTTAGGAGAGTGTTTCGTATGCTAATCTCTCAGTTCAGGATTCGTACCGAGCTTTCATTTAGTCAGCAACCGAATTCTTGAACTGAATCCAATTTGTCATGCCAACACATCTCACTAGACATCTTTTGCCACTGGAGTTGTGGGCCCAAGCAAAACAACAGGTGACACGTGACAGGTGTGATGGTGTTGGTGGTAGTGAGTGTTCTGAGTGCTAATCGGTTCACGGATAGAGAGACAATATCCGTCAGGGTTATTTATTTGAACAAACATACAAAGGTCATAAGGACAAACAAAACACATAGAAAAGGTGTTTGTGTGTGTATGCGTGTGTATGAATGTTGTACTGTGTAGGTAGCATTTATGTGTTGGTGTATGTAGTAAACAATGTGTAGAAGTGGACAACAGGAGGACATGGACGGACAGTCAAAGATAAACGAGTAACAAGAGAGACAAACATTGAAGACGCACAAGACACAGGGAGACGAGGACAGTGACAATGAAAATACACTAATTGAGTCTGTGCTGCCACAATGGGGTGACGGGAGATTGAAGAGGCATATATATAGAAGAGGTAAGCATATTATAATGATGGAGGGGGAATCATAAGATGTGGGGAGAGGGGAGAGGTAAGCATATAATGATGGGGAGGAGGTATAAGTCAATGGGAGAGGTAAGCATAATATTGATGGGGAGGGGGAGTAAGAGGTTGGGAGATGGGAGAGGTAAGCATAATAGCGATGGGGAGAGGGGAGAGGTAAGCATAATAGCGATGGGGAGAGGGGAGAGGTAAGCATAATAACGATGGGGAGAGGGGAGAGGTAAGCACAATAGCGATGGGGAGAGGGGAGAGGTAAGCATAATAGCGATGGGGAGAGGGGAGAGGTAAGCATAATAGCGATGGGGAGAGGGGAGAGGTAAGCATAATAACGATGGGGAGAGGGGAGAGGTAAGCACAATAGCGATGGGGAGAGGGGAGAGATAAGCATAATAGCGATGGGAGGGGAAAGGTAAGCATAATAGCGATGGGGAGAGGGGAGAGGTAAGCATAATAGCGATGGGGAGAGGGGAGAGGTAAGCATAATAGCGATGGGGAGAGGGAAAAGGTAAGCATAATAGCGATGGGGAGAGGGGAGAGGTAAGCATAATAGCGATGGGGAAAGGGGAGAGGTAAGCATAATAGCGATGGGGAGAGGGGAGAGGTAAGCATAATAGCGATGGGGAGAGGGGAGAGGTAAGCATAATAGCGATGGGGAGAGGGAGGTAAGCATAATAGCGATGGGGAGAGGGGAGAGGTAAGCATAATAGCGATGGGGAGAGGCGAGAGGGGAGCATAATAGCGATGGGGAGAGGGGAGAGGTAAGCATAATAGCGATGGGGAGAGGGGAGAGGTAAGCATAATAGCGATGGGGAGAGGGGAGAGGTAAGCATAATAGCGATGGGGAAAGGGGAGAGGTAAGCATAATAGCGATGGGGAGAGGAGAGGTAAGCATAATAGCGATGGGGAGAGGGGAGAGGTAAGCATAATAGCGATGGGGAGAGGGGAGAGGTAAGCATAATAGCGATGGGGAGAGGGGAGAGGTAAGCATAATAGCGATGGGGAGAGGGGAGAGGTAAGCATAATAGCGATGCGGAGAGGGGAGAGGTAAGCATAGCGATGGGGAGAGGGGAGAGGTAAGCATAATAGCGATGGGGAGAGGGGACAGCTAAGCATAATAGCGATGGGGAGAGGGGAGAGGTAAGCATACCAGCGATGGGGAGAGGGGAGAGGTAAGCATAATAGCGATGGGGAGAGGGGAGAGGTAAGCATAATAGCGATGAGGAGAGAGGAGAGGTAAGCATAATAGCGATGGGGAGAGGGGAGAGGTAAGCATAATAGCGATGAGGAGAGGGGAGAGGTAAGCATAATAGCGATGGGGAGAGGGGAGAGGTAAGCATAATAGCGATGGGGAGAGGGGAGAGGTAAGCATAATAGCGATGGGGAGAGGGGAGAGGTAAGCATAATAGCGATGGGGAGAGGGGAGAGGTAAGCATAATAGCGATGGGGAGAGGGGAGGGCAAATATTAATGAAGAAAGAGCTAAACTTACTCGTACGTATCGATACTCGGAATGATGGGACGGTATTGGAGAAAACTGAAGGGGCAAATATTAATCAATGCAATACAGGAGAGACTTAATGACCCTCCTTAATAACCTTGGCCATCATGAATTGGCTCGGTAAGGATGCAAGGAGGTAAGTTATCTCAATCATCCCGTCATTAGAAGTATTTCCTCCACCGGGTCATTATCGTTATTGAGCTGCGATAATTACTGCCATCACATGACCATAAGCAGTTAGACTATGTGGTTGGCATTATAAGACACTTTCGCTTCTCATATCAACTGTTTCTAAAGGTCAAAGAGGGGGTCAATCGGGTTCTAATGAGTGTTTCTTCAGGTTCATGGTACAGAAGAAGGGTCAAACTACCACCATAAAAGAGGGGGTCAATCGGGTTCTAATGAGTGTTTCTTCAGGTTCATGGTACAGAAGAAGGGTCAAACTACCACCATAAAAGAGGGGGTCAATCGGGTTCTAATGAGTGTTTCTTCAGGTTCATGGTACAGAAGAAGGGTCAAACTACCACCATAAAAGAGGGGGTCAATCGGGTTCTAATGAGTGTTTCTTCAGGTTCATGGTACAGAAGAAGGGTCAAACTACCACCATAAAAGAGGGGGTCAATCGGGTTCTAATGAGTGTTTCTTCAGGTTCATGGTACAGAAGAAGGGTCAAACTACCACCAGGGTCATAAAACTACTTCTGGAAATGCCCACAACTCCTACGAAAGCCTTGTCAAATAGGTGTTCTTGGGCGGCGAAATGTCTTATAATACGACCCATAGTGTATGTCGTGGATGAACTTTGGACGTGATGATCATTCAGCAGGGACAAGTAGAAGACCTGTTAGGGTTTCAGTTAATATTTATCTTATTTTTCTTCTGGTTCATCTTGTTGTTTTGCTTAACCTTCCTAAGAACCAAAATATCCCTCTCCCCTTGCTTTTATGTGGCTCAGTGTATAGATTACATAATGATCATTTAAGGTTAATTTTCTAAGAATATCATGAAATACCAGTGTAAAGAACAGTTCCCTTCTCCCTTCAGTTGAAACACCACGACCAGTAACGTTGGGAAAGGCCTTTGTTCTATAATGGACAAGTTATGACATCCGCATACACTCCTCACCCATGCACCCTACATCCCCCTCTTCCTACACCCTCCTCATTCATCATATTTTGACCCTGTTTCAGTACAACGCCACACCTTCTTTCTCCTTTTAATACATCCAAGTTCACATACACCCTACAATCTACATCCTCCTTCATTTTTTTTTTCAATGCGTGCACCCCTCCTCCTCCTCCTCCTCCTCCTCCTCCTCCTCCTCCTCCTCCTCCTCCTCCTCCTCTTCCTGCACCCCCCCCCCCCTCACTGCATCTCTCCGTCCTCCTCCTCCTCCTCTAAGTCTTCATCCTATTTCCTAAACAGCCCTCAGCCTCGTCCTCCCTGCAGCTCCTCCTCAAACCATTTCTTCACATTCTTTTCCACCTCCCCAACACTTCCTTTTCTATCACAGTTCACAGCCTCCCTCCACCATGGCCTCACCCCTAGCTTTTCACTCCACAGCCTTCCAATCCTCCTCCTCCTCCTCTTCTTCCCGTGTGAAGCTCCGAGAAGTGGGTCATGAATTGTCTTGAGTTGGGTTCAAATGGACGTTCCTTGTCTTGCCTCATCTGTGTCCCTCACCTTCCCTCGACTGGCCTTGCTGCATTCTTGGTTTGTTTTTATTTCTTCTTTTAAACTTTTCTTCATATTCCTTTTTTGTTCTTTTGCAGTTTTCTTCTTCTTCTTCTTCTCATTTTCTCCTCCTCCTCCTCCTCCTTCTATTGTGTAAAAGGTTGAAGAGGAGAAAGAAGATTTGGATAAGGATTACGATTACCATGAGAAGAAATAAGAAAAAGAGGAGGAAGGAGAGAAGGAGTAGGAGACGGGAGGAGAAGGAGACACATAAGAATTGCGCCATTCTAAAATACTTGCCCTTGCCATTAACGGGCTGGAGCCGACCACGAGGCCCCATCAAGGAAGCCTACCAGCGTCATGGGACGAACTTTGATTTAAAAACAGAAAAAAAAGACTTGGCAACTTTGCATTGGAACGAAACTAGAGATACAAAAATTAATGCAGCAAACTTTTGGGAAGTCATATCTTCTGCAGTGCTGTTGTGTTTGGCCACTGGCGCTTCTGAATTCAATGTTTGCTCAGTTCTATTTCTCGATTATTATTATTATTATTATTATTATTATTATTATTATTATTATTATTATTATTATTATTATTATTATTATTATTATTATTATTATTATTATTATTATTATTATTTGATTTTCAGCAACCTACCCACTGTTTTACCGTATAATTGATGTTGAGTAATTTTCAACCAGAGAGAGAGAGAGAGAGAGAGAGAGAGAGAGAGAGAGAGAGAGAGAGAGCAATACCACACGATGACGCAGATATTCTTCATGTCCACTGATAAGAGTTAACTTGTCTGCACCACCGCCGCCACCTCCATCAACTTCTCCTTCATCCTCCTTCTCCTTCTTCTCCCACCTCCTACTCCTCCTACTCCTTTCTCCTTCTCTTCTTCCTCCTCTTTCTCTTATTTCTTCTCATGGTAATCGTAATCCTTATCCTAATCTTCTTTCTCCTCCTCTTCTTCCTCTTCCTTCCCTCCACCGCCTCCTGCTCCTCCTCCCAATTATAGCCTTCCTCCTCCTCTTCTTCCTCTTCCTTCCCTCCTCCTCCTCCTCCTCCTCCTCCTCCTCCCAATTATAGCCCTCCTCTTCACTGTCCATTATCTCCATGTGGATGAGTAGGCGTGAGTGGACACTGCGTAGGTGTGGGACAGGTGTGTGGGTGTGTGTGTGTGTGTGTGTGGGTGTGTGTGCGCGCTGGTAAACTATTTATACTGAGAAGAATGTAAATGTAAATTGGGACCTGCAGGAGTGAGTAGAAAGCAGATGAATTTAGCTTACAATTGAAAAAGGAAATAGGCAAGAACTGATTTACGGAAAGTTCTTGTTGCTGATGAATGAATGGAATGTTAAGTTCTTGTTGTTGATGGATGAATGGAATGAATGAAATGTTGTTAAGTTCTTGTTGTTGATGGATGAATGGAATGAATGAAATGTTGTTAAGTTCTTGTTGATGATGGATGAATGGAATGAATGAAATGTTGTTAAGTTCTTGTTGTTGATGGATGAATGGAATGAATGAAATGTTGTTAATGCAGAAAGTTGCCAGTGAGGGTGTAGATAAGGGAGTGGATTAGGACAGCAGGTGGGGGTTATATTTTATTTTGATTGATTTCTTTTTACAACAAAGGAGACAGCTCAAGGTCACAAAAAAAGGAAACAATAATTTAAAAAGCCCGCTACTCGTTGCTCCAAAAAAAAAAAAAAAAAAAGAATCAAAAGAGGTGGCCGAAAGAGAGGTCAATTTCGGGAGGAGGAGGAGGATTCATAGTTCATTGTTGCAAGTAAACAACAAAGGAGAAGGGAGGAGCATGCCATCCCAACCCCCAGGGAGTACAGAGTGTGATTATACAACTAAGGATACATGTGTAAGTATCACCAGGAAACTAACAATGGTAGGGGACAAGTGCTAAAAAAAATAATAAAGGCCTTGATCCTTGCCTTGTCCGCCCTCGTATGGAGTATGCATCTCATGTGTGGGGGGGCTCCACTCACACAGCTCTTCTGGACAGAGTGGAGGCTAAGGCTCTTCGTCTCATCAGCTCTCCTCCTCATACTGATAGTCTTCTACCTCTTAAATTCCGCCGCAATGTTGCCTCTCTATCTTCTATCGATATTTCCACGCTGACTGCTCTTCTGAACTTGCTAACTGCATGCCTCCCCCCCTCCCGCGGCCCCGCTGCACTCGACTTTCTACTCATGCTCATCCCTATACTGTCCAAACCCTTTATGCAAGAGTTAACCAGCATCTTCACTCTTTCATCCCTCACGCTGGTAAACTCTGGAACAATCTTCCTTCATCTGTATTTCCTCCTGCCTACGACTTAAACTCTTTCAAGAGGAGGGTATCAGGACACCTCTCCTCCCGAAACTGACCTATCTTTCGGCCACCTCTTTGGATTCTTTTTAGGAGCAGTGAGTAGCGGGCTTTTTTTTTATTAATGTTTGCTTTTTGTGTGCCCTTGAACTGTCTCCTTTGCTGTAAAAAAAAAAAAAAAAGGGGGGGGGGAAACGAAACAAAAAATAAAAAAAAGCCTGCTACTCGTTGCTCCAAACTATAAATAAAAATAACTACAAAACTATTACTATAACTATAAGAAAAAAAAAGATAGTTCCCTGGAGCTGCCATATAGAGGTCGACTGGTCACTTGTGTATAAACAGTCTAATGGCCGGTATTCTTAGATACTACCGACTCTGACATCACTCATTTTCAAACGCCAAAAAAAATGAGGTAAAATGCGTTCTCGTGAGTGTTTTTAGAGTTCATGGTACGGAAGAATGGTCAAACTATCGCCAGGGTCATTAAACTACTACTGGTAATGCCCCAAAGCTACCGACGCTAATCACTCATTTCCAAACGCCAAGAAAAAAGGATATAAAATGCGTTCTCGTGGATGTTTTTAGAATTCATGGTACGGAAGAATGGTCAAACTATCGCCAGGGTCATTAAACTACTCCTGGTAATGCCCCAAAGCTACCGACTCTCACATCACTCATTTTCAAACGCCAAGAAAAAAGGATATAAAATGCGTTCTCGTGAGTGTTTTTAGAGTTCATGGTACGGAAGAATGGTCAAACTATCGTCAGGGTCATTAAACTACTCCTGGAAATGCCCCAAAGGTACTGACTCTGACATCACTCATTTTCAAACACCAAGGAAAAAGGATATAAAATGCGTTCTCGTGAGTGTTTTTAGAGTTCATGGTACGGAAGAATGGTCAAACTATCGTCAGGGTCATTAAACTACTCCTGGAAATGCCCCAAAGCTACCGACTCTCACATCACTCATTTTCAAACGCCAAAAAATAAAAAATGAGGTAAAATGCGTTCTCGTGGATGTTTTTAAGAGTTCTTGGTACGGAAGAATGGTCAAACTATCGCCAGGGTCATTAAACTACTACAGGAAATGCCCCAAAGCTACCGACTCTCACATCACTCATTTTCAAACGCCAAAAAAAGGATATAAAAAGCGTTCTCGTGGATGTTTTTAAGAGTTCATGGTACGGAAGAATGGTCAAACTATCGCCAGGGTCATTAAACTACTAGAAATGCCCCAAACTCCTACGAAAGTCTTGTCAAGTATGTGTGCTCGGGCGCCGAAATGGTAGAGAATGTGGCCCCTTATGTCCTGGTGTATAGGTGGGCGGGTGGGTGTGGGCGTTGGCGTGTGTGTTTCCTTCGCCCTAGATACGACCAGGAACGTAACACAAGATCAATAGGTGTAGGGGAACTAAAAGGGAAGCTGCTCTCCTCCTCTTCTTCTTCCTCCGCCTCCTCCTCCTCCCTTTTTTTTTTTTTTCCCTTGTAATTCTTCTCGTTTTCTCCCTGCCATCCGTCAACGTGGGGGATAATTGCCCTTCACTTTGACACCTTGAGACGATTGGTCCTTTCCCTCCTCCTCCTCCTCCTGTAACTCCTCCTTTCCCTCCTCCTCCTCTTTTCCCTCCTCCTCCTCCTCCTTCCCTTTCCTTCTCTTTCTTCTCTTTTTGCCTTTTTTACCCTCATTCTTTATTTTTTCCATTGCTTTTCCTTCCGTCAACCTGTCGTTATACAATTACGTAAATCTTATAACGATGATTACGCTTCGGGCACATGCTGTCGCTCTTCTTTTTCTTATTTTTCTTCATCTTTTTCTTCTTCTTTCTCCATTGAACATGATGTTGCTAGATCTCTTGATTTTGATGCTTTCGTTAATAAATTTGCAGACCACAAAGCTCGAAAAAAAATACTGTTAATGATCGTTTTGCATTTATATTATCATATTTTGTTAAGAGAAACATTTGTTTGTACTCTGATAGGCCTGCTTATCAGTCGTGCCCCCATGTTGTACCCAGCTCTGCTCCACTTAAATATATAACATCATTCCTTGTTTTTTTAATTGCTGTACTCCTTACTCTTACTGAAAACGAATGTAAAACTCGGTTGTCTGTATGGGGCCCCACAGAAGTTTTTTTTAGGGGGGCCCTCACTACTTGCTACGGCCCTGTCACCACCGTTGCCAGATTGTCGTACTCAGAGCATATTATTTATCGGTTTCTGATGCCTAACTATTGCCTAAAAACATCAGGTCCACGAGACAGTTTTTGGGTCGAAAGTCGGTAAATAAAAGAGGCTGAGTAAGACAATCTGGCAACTTCGCCTGTCACTCAGTCTCCCAGTGGAACCCAAATATACTCCTTAGCGTGATAGGTGATCGTCATACCAATCTCTAATCCTCCTTACTTCTCATTATCGTAATCGTTTTCGTCCTCGTATTCGCCCTCTTCTCCGTTAAACTTATCTTCGACCTCGGCTTTTTCCTTCTTGCATCCCTCGTCCTGCGCTATAGTTCTCGTTCACGTTGTCCTCTTCGTCGTGTTTCGTTGTTCTCGTCCTTGTTCTCCTCTTCATCTCCCCTCGGCCGGCGGGAAGCATGCATGGGCCCGCAGCTGACCCTTGTGGAGGCAATGCATGCTGATGGACCTGTCTGACGCACTGATTGACAAACTGATGTCTTACATAATGTCACCTATTGTGATGCGCTGTTATAGTCCGTGTACTACCTACCATACCCTGAGGTCTCCGTGGCGGGTTTCTTTCTTTATTTCTTTCATTTGTTTTCATTTCATTTATTTTCATTTGTTTTCATTTGTTTTCATTTCATTTGTTTTCATTTGTTTTCATTTCATTTGTTTTCATTTGTTTTCATTTAATTTTTTTCATTTGTTTTATTTTCATTTGTTTACAAGGAATGAAGAACAAAGAAAAACAGTCGTGATTACAGGATTTTTTTATTGTCCTCCTAGATCTATGTAACGATTGCTCTTTCTTTTTTCTTCGTTACGTATCGTTAGTCTTCTACTACTAAAGATCATAAAAGTGCATGACTAATTTCACTGTTCCTTTATTTACTGCAGGGACTCGCAACCTTTTTGTTCCTCTGTACCCCTTGGGCATTTTTATAGGTTCCCGTGTACCCCTAAAAAAATAGGATAAAAAAACGAAGTAGTTTTATAATGAAATCTGTATGTGTAGACTGATGCTATAATTTATATAATAGTTATGCATACTAAAATTAGGAAATTAAAAAAACACGACATTGTGCAATTTGAATGCAGATTACAACACCATGTATTGTACAGTAGTGGTTATTCTCTCGGACCCAATGTACCCCCTGAAAAGTGCAAATGTACCACTGGGGATACATGTACCTCAGGTTGAGAACCCCTGATTTACTGCTTCCTGTCACCAATGGTTTTTCTTTCCGGGGTACCGCTGTAAACAAACCAAACAGGGAATACGAGGCAAAATGAAAGACTATCCACCCATCAAAGGGAGCGCCGCCAAAAGATTCACAGTTTCAGAGGAAGACCCGGTCCAATTTAGATCTTAAAGCCGCCTCTTATTCCTTTCCCCGTGTCAGGTTTCTTCAATTCAGCGACGGCTTTCTGCGTTTTGTAGGAAAAAAGAATGACAAATACAGCCAGAATCATATTGCGCCTTTCTTGAACTGCTTGTACTTCAACTATTACTACTTCTACTTTGCTACTACTACTACTACCACTACCACTATCACTATTACTACTACTACTACTACTACTACTACTACTACTACTACTACTACTACTACTACTACTACTACTACTACTACTACTAACAACAACAACAACAACTGATAATCGAAGCAGTTGCACCTGTTTATAACCTAACATTCAGGCACTTGAAATGATAAGATAAATAATGATGATGAAGCAAAATAGCGAACTGGAGCGTGGTAACATGGTAAAGTTAAGGGCATAAGCTATAGCTGCGCGTGGCTCCGGTGCTCGTCTCTGTCTTATTGTCCTTTGAACTTGTAGTGAGTAGGAACCTAATCATCACCTCGGCCCCGGGACACGGTACAAAGTTATGTCATGTCACGTCATGTCGCCCAGAGAAGAAAAATCCCGAGCCTGTGATTCAGTTGAAGGCAGAAGTATCTATATCGAATTGTAAGTTAATGTCATGAATGTGCTTTTAGGAACTGAAGAACGTGAAGCTGCAAAGAAAACGTGATATTAAAAGCCGAGGAGGAAAAAAAAAGACGTTGCTGGGTTGTGTTAGAAGGGTGTGATTGTTGATTTTGTTGATGCTAGTAGTAGTAGTAGTAGTAGTAGTAGTAGTAGTAGTAGTAGTAGTAGTAGTAGTAGTAGTGTTATAGAGGGGGGTAATGGTGATATAACTCGAAAGACACATAATAAACTGAAAATAGAGAAAAAAAATACATGCGAAAGTAACGATAAAAATGAATGGGCAGGAAAAAAAAAAAAAAAAAAGCAGTGTAAATGCATATAGATTATAACGAGTGAAAGAAAAAAACGAGGACAGGAGGAGGAGGAGGAAAAGAAGACATACTACCAAAGCAGACTAGCAGAAGTAGAACTGACAAAAGGGGAGGAAGGGAGGGAGGGAGGGAGATGGACAAACCTTTACCTTGACACTCTAAAGATAAATATGCTTGAACAGAGAGAGAGAGAGAGAGAGAGAGAGAGAGAGAGAGAGAGAGAGAGAGAGAGGAAACGGCTTGTATAAATAGATAAAAAAGGAAGGGAAGAATTGATAACACAGGGAGGAAGGGAGAGAGGGGAGTTGGCTGTGTGTTTAATGAATGTTTGCTCTGAGAATGAGAGGGATGACAATTGGGAGGAAGGGAGAGAGGGGAGTTGGCTGTGTGTATAATGAATGTATGCTCTGAGAATGGGAGGGACGACAGGTGGGAGGAGGGAAAAAGAGGCAAGGAGATATGGATGTGTAATGACCCTCTAAAGAACGTGGTGTGTCAAAGGGTAGACTAAAGAAATGAAGGTGAAGAAAACGGGAAGATTTAGAGGGTCACTACAGATGAAAAGAAATGACGGGGGGACGCTGAGGGATGAATATATGTGCATTTATATTTGTATGAGGAAGATGAATGAGGTCAGCGAGAGAAAACCAGACAGAGAGAAGAAGGAAAGAGAAGGGAAGGGATCACAAGATTACTAGAAGATAAGGCGTCAGTAAGAGGCCTATCATTATCTATAATCCCCATTCATGAAGATGCTAATGCCGCTGACTAATGTGTGTGTTCAAGGTGGGAAAGCATCGAGAGACATGGAAGAAGGAGGAGGAGGAGGAGGAGGAGTTATGAATGTATGTATTTACGTATATATGGAGGGAGGGTCAAGAATGTGAAGGAGAGAGAGAGAGAGAGAGAGAGAGAGAGAGAGAGAGAGAGAGAGAGAGAGAGAGAGAGAGAGAGAGGAGGACACAATAGGGTTACTAAAAACGGGGTCACGTCGCAGACATAACGTAACATGACCGCAAGAGGATCATCCACCTAGCCAATCAAAAGCCATCATCCATCACCCACCCACTCACCCACCCATCCCTTACCACCTACCTATACCTTCCTACTCATCCGTTCAGCCAGTCAGTCAGTCAGTTACCATACATCCATTCACCCATCCATCCATACAAAGTCAGCCATCATCCATCACCCACTCACCCGTCCCTTACCACCTACCTATACCTTCCTACTCATCCGTTCAGCCAGTCAGTCAGTCAGTTACCATACATCCATTCACCCGTCTATCTATACATTAATCCAGCCATTCATCCAACCAGCTAATCACCCACCGAATTATCCACAAGCCAGTCAGCCATCCAGTCAGTCATCCGGATAGACACTCACCCATTCATTCATCCATGCCCATTTTTAGGCGTAGGGGTGTAGCGGTCAGGTCTGGAATCGCCTCTCTTCGACTGTATTTCCTAATTCTTATGATTTTTACCCAAGAGAAAAAGACAGAAAAGACAGACAAACGAGGAATAGCTAAGAGACACTTGACAACACAGATAAAAAAAAATAACGCGAGAGAACAACAACAAAAAACTCATAGAAGGACAATGAAAGCTAAATAGTACCGTACCGTACATTTCCTTATTCTTATGATTTTAACCCAAGAGAAAAAGACAGAAAAGAAAGACAAACGAGGAATAGCTAAAAGACACTAGACAACACAGATAAAAAAGGGCGAGAGAACAACAACAACAAAATCATAGAAGGACAATGTAAGCTAAATCGTACCGTACAATTGTCTTTTTCAACATATGCATACAGTGTTGCCAGATTGTCGCGCACTCAGAACATCACATATATCGTTTTTCGGGCCCTAAAACTGTCATACAAGCACCAGTTACGATCTACAATTATAGTTTGTGTTATTGCCGTCAAATATCAATGTTTTCTTGGCAATATTTAAGTGTCAAAAGCCGGAAAATACGATATATGCCACTTACGATAAGCTGGTATACATGGCAACGTTGGCATATAAAAACTCTCCATCAGGGTCGCCACCATCACCACACTCATCGCTACGTTATAGACACTTCTATAACGAAAATCAACCCTTGTCTTTCGGCGTTTTCCTCATTCTGTTTTTCATTGTGGCAGCATGTTGATGTTCCCTTTCGTACCCCCTTGTCCTGCCTCCCATGTCCTTCACCAGCGAGTAGGTCCTCCTCCTCCCCCATCATCCTGTGGCATGCATGGAGGTGATGGGTCTGAGTGGTGGCAATGGTGGTGATGATGGTGGTGGTGGGGGTGACGCAAGCAAGCAAGGAGGTGAAGTGATGCATGATAAAGTTGAAAGTTTTTGTATGCGTACGTAGACTAAAGCATTTTTTTTTTTACAGCAAAGGAGACAGCACAAGGGCACACAAAAAAAGGAAACAATATAAAAAGCCCGCTAATCGCTGCTCCAGTAAAGAATCCGAAGAGGTGGCCGAAAGAGCAATCAATTAGCTTTCTTTTTCCTTGTGTCTTTATTGTTTATTGTTGTTTTTGTTCCCTCGCGTTGTTTATGGTTTTATGTCTTGTTTGGTCTTTCTTACTTCTAGCTGTATTTCGTCTGTCTTTCTCTTTTCTTTCTTTCTTTTTCTGTCTTTAATATAATCATCAATCCATTCCTCGTCTGTCTTTCTCTTTTCTTTCTTTTTTCTTTCTTTCTTTTTCTGTCTTTAATATAATCATCAATCCATTCCTCGTCTGTCTTTCTCTTTTCTTTCTTTTTTCTTTCTTTCTTTTTCTGTCTTTAATATAATCATCAATCCATTCCTCCTCTGTCTTTCTTTTTTATATTAAAGATAGAACTACTGCCCATTATTCCTTTTTTTTCTTTCTTTTCTTTCTCTCTCGTTCTGTCTTTAATATAATCATCAATTCATTCCTTGTCTGTCTCTTTTTTATATGATCTCTTATTCGCTTTATGTATTTCGGTCTTTTCCACAGTACTGTCTATTATTCCTTTTTTTCTTTCTTTTCTTTCTTTCTCGTTCTATCTTTAATATAATCATCAATTCATTCCTTGTCTGTCTTTCTTTTTTATATGATTTTGTATTCGTTCTATCTTTCTTTCTATCTTTTCCTCCCACTCCTCCTTTATTCCATTTTTTTCTTTGATTTCTTTCTCTTACTATCGTTCATATAATCATCAATCCATTCCTTGTCTGTCTTTCTTTTTAACATGATCTTTTATCTGTTCTAAATCTTTATCTTTTCTCCCTCTCATCCTTCAT
This sequence comes from Eriocheir sinensis, assembly GCF_024679095.1. Classification (NCBI taxonomy): domain Eukaryota; kingdom Metazoa; phylum Arthropoda; class Malacostraca; order Decapoda; family Varunidae; genus Eriocheir; species Eriocheir sinensis. Next base: position 8,149,709 of record NC_066553.1, read on the forward strand.
TCCCTTGTTGATCAGAGATTTAACATGCATCGAATTAAATTATTGTGTGTATAGTTTTCCCTCCATAATATTGTGATTCGCTACGCACTTTAAATTGTGATACACTACTAATTCACGAGTATTATGGTGTGTTTAGGTGTAGTAGCACACACACACACACACACACCATCCATCAATTCCTCTGTAACGTCGTCACACAGTAATAACATAACGTGACAAGGCAGCCAACTGGGACACATAGTTGACCTTCTTGCACCATAACAGGCGGGTCCTGGTATGCACAAACTTTACTCTGCGATGAGGAAAACAAAGGTTAGTGTTGTGTTATTCCGTGACTGTGAATGTTCTCGAGTTTCGTTTTTTTTTTTTTTTTTTTTTTATACATCTTCTGGAATGGTAATATTCCTTACTATGGCACAAGTTTTACCATGGGCAGACTTTGTATCAGTTCAAAAAAAAAATGCGTGGTGTTATTCAAAGGGACAATGTTACGGAGATGAGCAATGCAGCCACGCGCAGGTAAAAGCTTGTGCTCCCAACTTTGGCTTTACCTTTACCTGTTAGGCTATATACATTATTATATGTGTTCTTTCACCTGTTAATTTTGTAAACGTACACAGTGCATCCGTAGAGTTTCAGATTCTCGTCACCCCGTACTTCACCGTTGCCAGATTATCGTACTCAGAGCCACGTATTACCGGTTTCTGGGCCATACCTATTGCCAAAAAACACCAATAATTAACCATTTTAATGATAACTATATATGAAGTCAGTTATTGGGGTCGAGGAGGCAGTTTTGGGATCGGAAATCGGCAAGCATAGGAGGCAGAGCACGACAGTCTGGCAGTGATTAAGGGACGAATCTCCTTGTTAGAAAAGGAATCGACTTCTTGTACCAATCTATGAAAGTTTATGATTAACTTTAAGAGTATCCATATATATATTTTCTTTCTGCTTCCATATACTTCTTCTTCTTCTTCTTCTTCTTCTTCTTCTTCTTCTTCTTCTTCTTCTTCTTCTTCTTCTGCTCACTAAATTAGTCTTCCTGTGAGGTGCCAAATATTTGCAACGTATGTTAGGACTGACAGAAATGGCTGATTGTTCACCGCTTTTTCTGGGAGAGCGGCAGGTTGCTACTCAGGATGAGGTTTACATAAATCACCCCATCCCATTCCTGTTATGTTTCTGATTAGTTTTCGTGGTCTGGGTGCACTAAATGTTTTTCCTAGATATGTGTACTCCTTTTATTCTCGAGGTTTTCGTGCCCGATCATTCTCTTCCCTCGCTAATCTATCAGGACTATTCTTGTTCCATTTCCTCTTCACTCTTTTAAAAAAATATGTTTGACAATAAAAACTTAGTTACGCAAAGTCAGTGAGATCACTCTTGCTTCCCGTAACTTTTGAAAATTAACAATTGCTGCTTCACTAACACATTACGTCCCGAATTTGTCGTTTAAAGTTTCATGATTTCTTTCTTGCTACCTCCACATCCTATAGAACTTTTCTGCTAATCGTCTGTAAGTTGATGTTGGTGCATCATGTTGAAACATTTTAGGTTTGCATCTTTTATTTTGCTTGGTAATGACTACTTCTGAAGCATGAATAGATAAAGAGATTAAGTGATAAATGAAGATCATGTTACTATAAAAAAAAATACTTGGAGTGAGGGATGGTAAGGTGGTGGACACATACTGATGAATGGAGGAGGTGATGGTGGTGGTGGAGGTGGTGGTGGTGTTGGTGCTGATGAAGTACTGAGGTGGTGGTGGAGGTGGTGATGGTGCTAGTGCTGATGAAGTATTGAGGTGATGAAAATAGTTGGAGTGAGGGATGGTAAGGTGGTGGACACACACTGATGAACGGAGGAGGTGCTGGTGCTGGTGCTGGTGGAGGTGATGATGGTGTTGGTGGTGATGAAGTACTGAGGTGGTGGTGATGAAAATAGTTGGAGTGAGGGCAAGGTGGGTGGACACACTGATGAACGGAGGAGGTGCTGGTGCTGGTGGTGGTGGAGGTGATGATGGTGTTGGTGCTGATGAAGTACTGACGTGGTGGTGATAAAAATATGACATGAATGCTGAATCAGTCTTTGCAACGCGTCATCATCAATTTTATGGAGGAGGAGGAGGAGGAGGAAAAAAACCAATACGATAAGGATAGCAAAGAAAAGAAACAGAGGACAACACGTGATCATCAATTTTATGGAGGAGGAGGAAAAAAACCAATACGATAAGGATAGCAAAGAAAAGAGACAGAGGACAACACATGATCATTAGTTTTATGGAGGAAGAGGAGGAAAAAAATAAATACGATAAGGATAGCAAAGAAAAGAAACAGAGGACAACACGTGATCATCAGTTTTATGGAGGAGGAGGAGGAGGAGGAGGAAAAAAACAATACGATAAGGATAGCAAAGAAAAGAGACAGAGGACAACACATGATCATTAGTTTTATGGAGGAGGAGGAGGAGGAGGAAAAAAAGAAATACGATAAGGACAGCATAGAAAAGAAACAGAGGACAACACGTGATCATCAATTTTATGGAGGAGGAGGAGGAAAAAAAACAAATACGATAAGGACAGCAAAGAAAAGAGACAGAGGACAACACGTGAAGGAGAGTTGCTATAAATCCAATCATGTGTCAAATAGTGTTATGGAAGCCACGTTATCATCATCTCCATCGCCACCCTTCACATCAGGACCACAATCACCGCCACCAGTAAAACCAACACCGTCTCCTCCACCGCTACCACTCCACCGCCACCACCATTATCACACACTCACATGCCCCTCCCCCCCCTTTCTCTCTCTCTCTCTCT